>NC_042995.1:8221409-8260802 GCF_901001165.1 Salmo trutta | reverse complement strand
ATGTCCAGGTCGGAGCTGCGGGTGTGAGGGTACCAGTATGTCCAGGTCGGAGCTGTGGTACCAGCATGTCCAGGTAGGAGCTGCGGTACCAGTATGTCCAGGTAGGAGCTGCGGTTCCAGTATGTCCAGGTAGGAGCTGTGGTACCAGTATGTCCAGGTAAGGGCTGTGGTACCAGTATGTCCAGGTAGGAGCTGCGGTACCAGTATGTCCTGGTAGGAGCTGTGGTACCAGTATGTCCAGGTAGTAGCTGTGGTACCAGTACGTCCAGGTAGGAGCTGTGGTACCAGTATGTCCTGGTAGGAGCTGCGGTACTAGTATGTCCAGGTAGGAGCTGTGGTACCAGTATGTCCAGGTAGGAGCTGCGGTACCAGTATGTCCAGGTAGGAGCTGCGGTACCAGTATGTCCAGGTTGGAGCTGTGGTACCAGTATGTCCAGGTAGGAGCTGTGGTACCAGTATGTCCAGGTAGGGGCTGTGGTACCAGTATGTCCAGGTAGGAGCTGTGGTACCAGTATGTCCAGGTAGGAGCTGCGGTTCCAGTATGTCCAGGTAGGTAGCTGTGGTACTCAGTATGTCCAGGTAAGGGGCTGTGGTACCCAGATGTCCAGGTAGGAGCTGCGGTACCAGTATGTCCTGGTTAGGAGCTGTGTACAGTATGTCCAGTAGAAGCTGTGGTACCAGTATGTCCAGGTAGGAGCTGCGGTACCATTATTGTCCTGGTAGGACTGCGGTACCAGAATGTCCAGTAGGAGCTGTTGGTACCAGTATGTCCAGGTAGGAGCTGCGGTACCAGTATGTCCAGGTAGGAGCTGCGGTACCTAGTATGTCCAGGTAGGAGCTGTGGTACCAGTATGTCCAGGTAGGAGCTGTGGGTACCAGTATGTCCAGGTAGGAGCTTGTGGTACCAGTATGTCCAGGTAGTAGCTGTGGTTCCGTATTCCAGGTAGGAAGCTGTGGTACCAGTATGTCCTGGTAGGAGCTGTGGTACCAGTATGTCCAGGTAGGGGCTGTGGTACCAGTATGTCCAGGTAGGAGCTGCGGTACCAGTATGTCCTGGTAGGAGCTGTGGTACCAGTATGTCCAGGTAGGAGCTGTGGTACCAGTATGTCCAGGTAGGAGCTGTGGTACCAGTAGTGGTAGGAGCTGCGGTTGTTCCAGTATGTCCAGGTAGGAGCTGTGGTACCAGATGTCCAGGTAAGGGCGTGGTACCAGTATGTCCAGGTAGGAACTGCGGTACCAGTATGTCCTGGTAGGAGCTGTGTGGTACCAGTATGTCCAGGTAGAAGCTGTGGTACCAGTATGTTCCAGGGTAGGAGCTGCTGGTACCAGTATGTCCAGGTAGGAGCTGTGGTACCCGTATGTCCAGGTAGGTAGCTGTGTACCAGTATTTCCAGGTAGGAGCTGCGGTACCGTATGTCCAGGTAGGAGCTGCGGTACCAGTATGTCAAGGTTAGGAGCTGCTGGATGGTTTACCAGTATGTCCAGGTAGGAGCTGTGTACCAGTATGTCCAGGTAGGAGCTGTGGTACCAGTATGTCCAGGTAGTAGCTGTGGTACCAGTATGTCCAGGTAGGAGCTGTGGTACCAGTATGTCCTGGTAGGAGCTGTGGTACCAGTATGTCCAGGTAGGAGCTGTGGTACCAGTATGTCCAGGTAGGAGCTGTGGTACCAGTATGTCCAGGTAGTAGCTGTGGTACCAGTATGTCCAGGTAGAGGCTGCGGTACCAGTATGTCCAGGTAGGAGCTGTGGTACCAGTATGTCCAGGTAGGAGCTGTGGTACCAGTATGTCCAGGTAGGAGCTGCGGTACCAGTATGTCCAGGTAGGAGCTTTGGTACCAGTATGTCCAGGTAGGAGCTGCGGTACCAGTATGTCCAGGTAGGAGCTGCGGTACCAGTATGTCCAGGTAGCAGCTGCGGTACCAGGTGGTCCAGGTAGGAGCTGCGGTACCAGTATGTCCAGGTAGGAGCTGTGGTACCAGTATGTCCAGGTAGGAGCTGCGGTACCAGTATGTCCAGGTAGGAGCTGCGGTACCAGTATGTCCAGGTAGGAGCTGCGGGGTACCAGTATGTCCAGGTAGGAGCTGCGGTACCAGTATGTCCAGGTAGGAGCTGTGGTACCAGTATGTCCAGGTAGGAGCTGTGGTACCAGTATGTCCAGGTAGGGGCTGTGGTACCAGTATGTCCAGGTAGGAGCTGCGGTACCAGTATGTCCTGGTAGGAGCTGTGGTACCAGTATGTCCAGGTAGGAGCTGTGGTACCAGTAGTCCAGGTAGGAGCTGTGGTACCAGTAGTCCAGGTAGGAGCTGTGGTACCAGTATGTCCAGGTAGGAGCTGCGGTTCCAGTATGTCCAGGTAGGAGCTGCGGTACCAGTATGTCCAGGTAGGGGCTGTGGTACCAGTATGTCCAGGTAGGAACTGCGGTACCAGTATGTCCTGGTAGGAGCTGTGGTACCAGTATGTCCAGGTAGAAGCTGTGGTACCAGTATGTCCAGGTAGGAGCTGCGGTACCAGTATGTCCAGGTAGAAGTTGTAGTACCAGTATGTCCAGGTAGGAGCTGTGGTACCAGTATGTCCAGGTAAACCATTGGTGTTCACACGGTATATTGTACAGGGAGTTTTACAGTACTTCAATAATGCCTGTACATACAGTTGAAGTCGGAAGTTTACATAGACCTTAGCCAAATACATTTGTAACTCACTTTCACAATTCCTGACATTTAATCCTAGTAAAAATTCCTTGTCTTAGGTCAGTTAGGAACACCACTTTATTTTAAGAATGCGAAATGTCTGAATAATAGTACAGAGAATGATTTATTTCAGCTTTTATTTCTTTCATCACATTCCCAGTGGGTCAGAAGTTTACATAGACTCAATTATTATTTTGTAGCATTGCCTTTAAAATGTTTAACTTGGGTCACACGTTTCAGGTAGCCTTCCACAAGCTTCCCATGATAATTTGGGTGAATTTTGGCCCATTCCTCCTGACAGAGCTGGTGTAACTGAGTCAGGTTTGTAGGCCTCCTTGCTCGCACACACTTTTTCAGTTCTACCCACAAATCTTCTATAGGATTGAGGTCAGGGCTTTGTGATGGCCATTCCGATATCTTGACTTTGTTGTCCTTAGGCCATTTTGCCACAACTTTGGAAGTATGCTTGGGGTCATTGTCCATTTGGAAGATCCATTTGTGACCAAGCTTTAACTTCCTGACTGATGTCTTGAGATGTTGCTTCAATATATCCACATAAATGTACTTCTTTATGATGCCATCTATTTTGTGCAGTGCACCAGTCCCTCCTTCAGCAAAGCACCCCCACAACATGATGCTGCCACCCACGTGCTTCAGGGTTGGGATGGTGTTCTTTGGCTTGCAAGCATCCCCCTTTTTCCTCCAACATAACAATGGTCATTATGGCCAAACAGTTCTATTTTTGTTTCATCAGACCAGAGGACATTTCTCCAAAAAGTACGATTTTTGTCCCCATGTGCAGGTGCAAACCGTAATCTGGCTTTTTCATGGCAGTTTTGGAGCAGTGGCTTCTTCCTTGCTGAGCGGCCTTTCAGGTTATGTCGATATAGGACTCGTTTTACGGCGGATATAGATATTTTTGTACCTGTTTCCTTCCTCCAGCATCTTCACAAGGTCCTTTGATGTTGTTCTGGGATTGATTTGCGCCTTTCGCACCAAAGTACGTTATTCTCTAGGAGACAGAAAGCGTCTCCTTCCTGAGCGGTATGATGGCTGCGTGGTCCCATGGTGTTAATACTATACTTGCGTACTATTGTTTGTACAGATGAACGTGGTACCTTCAGGCATTTGGAAATTGCTCCCAAGAATGAACCAGACTTGTGGAGGTCAACAATTTTTTTTCTGCGGTCTTTTGATATTCCCATGATGTCAAGCAAAGAGGCACTGAGTTTGAAGGTAGGCCTTGAAATACATCCACATGTACACCTACAATTGACTCAAATGATGTCAATTAGCCTATCAGAAGCTTCTAAAGCCATGATATCATTTTCTGGAATTTTCCAAGCTGTTTAAAGGCACAGTCAACTTAGTGTATGTAAACTTCTGACCAACTGGAATTGTGAGACAGGGAATTATAAGTGAAATAATCTGTCTGTAAACAATTGTTGGGAAAGTTACTTGTGTCATGCATAAAGTAGATGTCCTAACCGACTTGCCAAACTATAGTTTGTTAACAAGAAATTTGTGGAGTGGTTGAAAAATGAGTTTTAATGACTACAACCTAAGTGTATGTAAACTTCCGACTTCAACTGTACTTCTTGAAGTTGTAGATACCCATAAGAACAGAAAACATTCTACTTTACTAAACTGTCTGATTCTAGAATAGGCTATGTAAAACTAACTTTATATTTTGCTTCTGTGTTACTATGTAGAGAATAATTGTCACGGGTGTCGAAAGGAGCGGACCAAAGTGCAGCGTGGTTGTAGTTCCACATTTTATTAAATCCATGAAACTTTGCAATACATAAATAACTGAATTGACAAAACAACAAACCGTGACGCAGAGAGAAACAAACACTAGTCAAAAGATTATAACCCACAAAACCCAGGAAGAAAAAACCCTACTTAAATATGATCTCCAATTAGAGACAACGAGGACCAGCTGCCTCCAACTGGAGATCAACACAAAAAACAACAACATAGAAATAGAACAACTAGAACTTAAACATAGAAATAGAAAACATAGAAAAACACAAAACACCCCCTGTCACGCCCTGACCTACTCTACCATAGAAAATCACATCTTACTATGGTCAGGACGTGACAGTAGCTTTTGAAAATGCCCAAAAAGCATTTAACATCATACAACAGAATCTGTATGATTTAAAGCTGATTCTAAATTCGGGTAAAACAAAATGTATGGTATTTTCAAATGCCAGGCATGTTACAAATCATGTCATTGCTACATTGGCTGGACATACTATAGAGCAAGTTAAAGTGTTCAAATATTTGGGTGTGTGGGTTGATGATAAGCTGAGCTTCACTGTGCATGTAGAGAACTTGATAAGGAAGCTCAAGCTGAAAATAGGATTTTAGTACCGGCATAAGGCTTGTTTTTCTTTTGAGGCCAGGAAGGAGCTGGTACTATGTACATTACTGTCGGTTTTAGATTTTAGTGATGTTATATATATATGCAGGCCTCAGCCACTACCCTGAGAGCACTTGATTCAGTGCATCATGCAGCCCTCAGGTTCATTACAAATCAGAAACGTCTAACACATCATTGTGATCTCCACAGCGCTGTTGGCTGGTTGTCATTGACCTTGCGTAGGCTTAAACACTGGTATACACTGATTTATAAGGCCATATTGGGTAAAATGCCATTTTATCTCTGTTCTTTTTTAGTTAGGTCAGTAAATAAGTATCAATTACGGTCCCATTCTGATTTGCTTCTAACAGTACCAAAAATTAGAACAGGTCTTGGTAGAAATAGTTTTAGCTACTTAGCACCGTGGTCCTGGAATTCTCTTTTGAACATTTTAAAATGTGATGATCTAGTTTCGTTGGCGGAGTTCAAACACTTGATCGATGTATATATTATAGAAGAGTGTAATTGTTTTTAGGCCAGGTGTTTTTAGTCAAGATGTTTGTGTTTTTAAATGTAATATCTTTTTGTTGTACTGTATATGTGTTTATAGTTTTGTTTAATGTTGTGTGTGAGTATGTAATTTGGTTTGTCTGAAACGTTGTTCCCCTTGCTGCTATTGGACCAGGTCTCTCTTGGAAAAGAGATCTTTATCTCAATGAGAATGAACCTGTATAAATAAAGATAAAATTTAATTAAAATAAAAAAATAAATAAGAACAACTAGAGCTTAAACATAGAAATAGAAAACATAGAAAAACACAAAACACCCCCTGTCACGCCCTGACCTACTCTACCATAGAAAATCACATCTTACTATGGTCAGGACGTGACAATAATAGAGCTGGAAGGACATGAAATGACCCACAGTCTTGTTTTTGTGGACTAGGCTGGGTTCAATCTGGCCAAAGGCAGGAGACGTGGCCGCAATCTCATTGGACACCGAGCCACAATTGGCACAGCAGGCCAACGTGGGGGCAGTATTACAATGTGTGCTGCCATTTCTGAGAATGGTGTGAGCACAGATATTCCACACATTGGGCCCTATAACACCCAACTTCTCCTGTCCTTCCTAAATACACTTTACAGAGACCTAATACCAGAACATGAAAGAGGTGTAATTGTGTGGGATAATGTCAGCTTCCACCGAACCAACATTGTTAGGGAATGGTTTGCCGCATATGAAAGGATAACAATGGAGTTCTTCCACCATCCTCCCCATTCCTGAATCCAATAGAAGAGGTTTGTTCAGCACGGAGGTGGAAAATATATGACTATCGGGCACAAGATCAGATGTTTCTGTTAGATGCCATGAATGCTGCTTGTGAGGACATCACAGGCGATCATTGCAGGGGATGGTTGCGCCACGCAAGGAGTTTTTACCCCCGGTGCATCGCAAGGGAAACATCAGATGTGATGTTGACGAAAATCTCTGGCCAGACCAACAAGAGCGACAGGATGTTTTATTTTACAGAACCACTGCAGGTTTTTTCATTGATGCAGGTTTTTTTTTCATGGATGTCATTTTGTGGCAAATTTTCTGTTCACTATATATGACTTTACATGAAAGAAATATGTAAAAATTGACATGCAAATGCAAACACATTGCTACTGTACAAAAATACATTTACTGTATACATACAAATGTGCATATCCGTAAACTTTTAGCTACTGTTGAAATCGGTTTCTAAAAGCTCAGTGTGATACACAATAGCATTCAGCTAGACAAAACTGACGTTCTGGTATAGTGCAGTCAGTGTCAACAAAAATGTATACCAAAACTGACATTTGTATATAACAAACATTTCCAGGGTTGACTGACATGGTGAAAAAACCATCTAAACATTTTAACCAGTACGGCTCACACGATGACAAAAAAACTTAGCATTTTGGTGCCATTGGCCAATTTACTGACACAATAAACTAGGTTTTGAAGCATGAATGAAATGTTTTGGGTGAGTTACTACATTTTGCAGACATGCACTAGAGTTGTAATGTCCCATAAAACAGTTGTGACAATTGCACTTACAGTTTAGAGAATGTTCAGACTGTTTCAAAAAATGAGCCAAAGCGATTGAGGAAAACTGTAATAGAACGTACCGGATGGAGTTAAACTGTCTTCAAAACTGTAATAGAACGTACCAGATGGAGTTAAACCGCCTTCAAAACTGTAATAGAACGTACCGGATGGAGTTAAACTGTCTTCAAAACTGTAATAGAACGTACCGGGTGGAGTTAAACTGTCTTCAAAACTGTAATAGAACATACCGGATGGAGTTAAACTGCCTTCAAAACTGTAATAGAATGTACCGGATGGAGTTAAACTGCCTTCAAAACTGTAATAGAACGTACCAGATGGAGTTAAACTGTCTTCAAAACTGTAATAGAATGTACTGAATAGAGTTAAACTGTCTTCAAAACTGTAATAGAACATACCGGATGGAGTTAAACTGCCTTCAAAACTGTAATAGAACGTACCAGATGGAGTTAAACTGTCTTCAAAACTGTAATAGAACGTACTGAATAGAGTTAAACTGTCTTCAAAACTGTAATAGAACATACCGGATGGAGTTAAACTGCCTTCAAAACTGTAATAGAATGTACCGGATGGAGATAAACTGCCTTCAAAACTGTAATAGAATGTACCGGATGGATTTAAACTGTCTTCAAAACTGTAATAGAACGTACCAGATGGAGTTAAACTGTCTTCAAAACTGTAATAGAATGTACTGAATAGAGTTAAACTGTCTTCAAAACTGTAATAGAACATACCGGATGGAGTTAAACTGCCTTCAAAACTGTAATAGGACGTACGGGATGGAGTTAAACTGTCTTCAAAACTGTAATAGAACATACCGGATGGAGTTAAACTGCCTTCAAAACTGTAATAGAACGTACCGGATGGAGTTAAACTGCCTTCAAAACTGTAATAGGACGTACGGGATGGAGTTAAACTGCCTTCAAAACTGTAATAGAACGTACCGGATGGAGTTAAACTGTCTTCAAAACTGTAATAGAACGTACCAGATGGAGTTAAACTGCCTTCAAAACTGTAATAGAACGTACCAGATGGAGTTAAACTGCCTTCAAAACTGTAATAGAACGTACTGAATAGAGTTAAACTGCCTTCAAAACTGTAATAGAACGTACTGGATGGACTTATACTGCCTTCAAAACTGTAGATACGCACACACACACACACACACAAACGCACACATCACCACCTGTGCAGGGTGGGAGTTTATGTTGTATTGTTTACATTAAGTATATTGCAATCATGAAGGCTTTTAAATTACTCCAGAGGACCTCAATGCAATAATGTTAATGTTATTTTATTGAATTTATGCATATCTGATCGGTTTGGCTTTGCATTTATCTGCGTGTGTGTGTGTGCGTGTGTGTTTGTGTGTGTGCGCGTGTGTGTTTGTGTGTATGTGTGTGTGTGTTTGTGTGTATGTGCTTGTATGTGTGTGTGTGTGCGCGCGTTTGTGTGTGTGTTGTGTGCGTTTGTGTGTGTGTATGTGTGTGTGTTTGTGTGTGTGTGGGGGTGCGTGTGCGTGTGCGTGTGTGTGTGTGTGTGTGTGTGTGTGTGTGTGTGTGTGTGTGTGTGTGTGTGTGTGTGTGTGTGTGTGTGTGTGTGTGTGTGTGTGTGTGTGTGTGTGTGTGTTAGGACAGATCCTCCCCTACTAGATGCCTTCATCATGGATAAAGCTCTATTGGACTACGAAGTCTCAATCGATGCTGAGTGTAAACTAGCGACTGTGGGCAAGCCTTTTGCTATAGAGGGTAAGATAGACATAGACACACACACACAATGTTAGAAAGGTTTTCACTGCTATGGCTAGTCTGGCTAGTCTGCCAGTCTGTTTGTGCCATCATGCCAACTCATTGTTATTCAGTGTTATGCCAAACATGTTTGACTTGACAATGACAACAAGGAAGTTGGCAAGAAAACGAACAGACCTGGGACCAGGCTAGCTATTCACTGTGACAGACAGATGATTTAACTTGTGTGTGTGTTTGCGTGTGTTTGCGTGTGTGTGTTTGTGTGAGTATGTGTGTGTGTGTGTGTGTGTGTGTGTGTGTGTGTGTGTGTGTGTGTGTGTGTGTGTGTGTGTGTGTGTGTGTGTGTGTGTGTGTGTGTGTGTGTGTGTGTGGGTGTATGTGTGTGGGTGTCCAGGGTATGGTATAGGTGTTGCCCAAGGCTCTCCTCTCACTGCCAACGTGTCTGAATTCATCAGTCGCTACAAGTCAGAAGGGTACGGTAACACACACACAGGCATACTGCATGTGTAGTATTTCAGTAATGAAATAACAGGCCCCCACCTGCCACGACTTCACCTGTCAGATCTGAAGTTGAAACATAGTGTTTTTGAGATCAGGTATAAAGCACTGGGGAGCAGTAACATTCTGTGTGATGGCCTCTCATGTTGTTATCACTATGATTGTTTGGCCCAACGGTATTCACAAGTTACGGATGTGCATATCACCCTCATTTTCTTCACTATTTCATTGACATGTTTTGTTAATCTGACACTAGTATTAACATGATGTGTTGTTCCAGGTACATGGACATATTACATGAGAAATGGTACAAGGTGGTGCCATGTGGGAAGCGAGTATTCACTAACACTGAGGTGAGTGTGTGTATTTGTGTGTGTGCGTGTGCGTGTGCGCGTGCGCGTGTGTGTGTGCGTGTGTGTGTTTAAGGTCATAGTCGACAGAAACCACAACAACCAAACTCTTTCAATATACTGTGGTGTCTGTGTTTGTTGTCTGACCTCTGTCTGACCTCTAACTGCCAGACAGACGCCTCATAGATTTAGCTGACAAAATGGTACTCCTTCTTCACAATCACAAACACACACCTGCTTCCCCCATAGTGTTGGTTTACAGCCAGCCCAGCCAGCATACTAGTCCCGTATCTCAGCCTCCCGCTGGGACAGAGACAAACAGGACTCGCTTCCAGGCACACACACACACACGCACACACTACTGTAGTAGTAAACACCACCATCACACACACACACACACACACACACACACACACACACACACACACACACACACACACACACACACACACACACACACTCGTATCTGCAGACCTGATATATAGCTGCTGGCAAAGACTCTTTTACCTTCACTCCCCCTTCTAGTCCTTGGCATATGAGATCAAATCTGTGGTGTGTGTGTGTGTGTGTGTGTGTGTGTGTGTGTGTGTGTGTGTGTGTGTGTGTGTGTGTGTGTGTGTGTGTGTGTGTGTGTGTGTGTGTGTGTGTGTGTGTGTGTGTGTGTGTGATGGTGTTTACTACTACAGCCTCTCCCCAGAGAGAGGAAGGCTTAGGGCCATGAGAAACTCTCTGTATCAGAGGGATGATATTCTTCATATTTATTCAGAAGTTAGAATACATAGAGCAGACTTGAGGCAGTTCTACAGAATAACAACATGAGGCAGGACAGAAGTCCACGATCCAAGGTGCACCTCTGGGTCACATGGGGTGGCTCACATCACCTTGTGTCGTTCCAGGTGCTTCTGGAGGAAATAGACAGAGAAACGATGGCAGTGTTTTGCCTGATAAGTATACTTGTAGTCTCCCATAGAGACCGTGTGTGCATACGGCGTGCGGGAATGAGTGTATGTGTGTGTGGATGTCTGTGTGCTATTCGTTCTGGTCAGAAGACTTGTGTCCCTGGAGATCATGGGGATGGAGATGGTTGTTATGGGATGGCAGAGAGAGAAGGACACGGCCCTGTTTGAATACTTCCTACCTTCTTTAAAGGGGCAATCTGCAGTTGAAACTAAAACGAAGCGCCCTCCCCTGTTTCAGTAAAAAGCTGAGAGAAGGGGCTGGAGAAATGTAACCACTCTCAAATTCATAGACAGCGCTATGGATGCTAGGACTGACCATCCATGATATCAACATTTTTGAGGTTATATAGTGTTTGTTTACCATTACTATGTTCACAAACATTGGAGTAAAACAAGCTTGTATCTTACAGCCAGCAGCATACCACCCTACAGCATATCACCCTGCAGCATACCACCCAGCATCTCAGTGCTGGCTGGCTTCTGGAGCTAACCAGGGTTGGTCCCTGGATGGGAGACCAGATGTTGCTGGAAGTGGTGTTGGAGGGCCAGTAGGAGGCACCCTTTCCTCTGGTCTAAAAATAATATCCCAATGCCCCAGGGCAGTGATTGGGGACATTGCCCTGTGTAGGATGCTTTCTTTCGGATGGAATGTTAAATGGGTGTCCTGACTCTCTGTAGTCACTAAAGATCCCATGGCACTTATTGTAAGAGTAGGGGTGCGAAACCTAAATTCCCAATCTGGCCCTCATACCATCACAGTCACCTAATCATCCCCGGCTTCCAATTGGCTCATTCATCCCCCCTCCTCTCCCCTGTAACTATTCCCCAGGTCGTTGCTGTAAATGAGAATGTGTTCTCAGTCAACTTACCTGGTAAAATAAGGGTTAAATAAATAGTGTTTTGATGGGGTACGACAGTTGAACTAAGCTCATGAGGCATTAGTAAGTTATACTCTTCAAGAATCAATGGACACATATCATTCATTTATGTCCAAAATTGATGTAGCAACTGCAGATTTCCCCTTTAAGGTCATCACTGATAGGTGGAAGCAACTGGCTCGAGTTTTACTCAGAGCCAGTGATGTGATGATGTCAGCTGACGGAGAAAGTGGAACTATTGGTTCACGCTGCCATCCAGTGGCCACTGTTGGAACCACAGTCAACCTCATACCTTACGGCAAAATGGGGACTGTGAAGAGACACATAGACCATTTAATGCATTTTGTATTGTATTTTGCATTTTATTATGTATATGATGCGTGGTTGGGTTATGACTGTTATATGTGGTTGTCTCGCTTGGCTATCTTAAGATGAATGCACTAGCTGTGTCTCTCTCTGGATGGGAGCGTCTGCTGAATGGATAAATTGTATTGTAAATGTAGTGCTATGTATGTATATTTATGTATAATATGCATTTGTTGTGTTGTGTTTCCTGTTTGGACCCCAGGAAGAGTAGCCACTGCCTCAGCAGCAGCTAACTACGGAACCTAATAATAAATACTCTCTTTCCCTCTCTCTCCCTCTCTCTCCCTCTCTCTTACCCTCTCTTGCGCTATATATCTCTCTCTCCCTCTCACTCTCCCTCTCTCTCACCCTCTCTCTCGCTATATATATCTCTCTCCCTCTTTCTGTCTCTCTCGCTCTCTCTCTCACACCCTCACTTGCCCTCTATGTCTCCCTCTTTCTGACTCTCTCTCTCTCCCAGAATTTATCGATGGGGATAGATCATTTCTCAGGCCTGTTTGTGATGTTGTGTGTGGGGGTAGTTGGAGCTATCTTTACCTTGGCAGCTGAACACACCTTCTATCACCTAGCCCTGCCCCGGCTACGACGGTCACACACACTCACCTACTGGTTGCATACCAGCCAGGTACGTAGGTACACACACACACACACTCATGAACTAGATCTATAGCAAGCCACCAAGCTGTTAATAGTATCTAAGATAATTAGAATTTCACACTTTTAAAAACATCTTATCAAGGTGATCTTATCAATGTGATCTTACCACTGTGATCTTAACAAGGTGATCTTATCAAGGTGATCTTATCAAGGTGATCTTACCACTGTGATCTTAACAAGGTAATCTTATCAAGGTGATCTTATCAAGGTGATCTTACCCCTGTGATCTTACCATTGTGATCTTACCACTGTGATCTTAACAAGGTGATCTTACCACTGTGATCCTATCAAGGTGATCTTACCACTGTGATCTTAGCCAGGTGATCTTACCACTGTGATCTTAGCAAGGTGATCTTACCACTGTGATCTTAACAAGGTGATCTTACCACTGTGATCTTAGCAAGGTGATCTTACCACTGTGATCTTATCAAGGTGATCTTATCAAGGTGATCTTACCCCTGTGATCTTAACAAGGTAATCTTATCAAGGTGATCTTATCAAGGTGATCTTACCCCTGTGATCTTACCATTGTGATCTTACCACTGTGATCTTAGCAAGGTGATCTTACCACTGTGATCTTAACAAGGTGATCTTACCACTGTGATCTTAACAAGGTGATCTTACCACTGTGATCTTAACAATGTGATGTTATCAAGGTGATCTTAACAAGGTGATCTTACCACTGTGATCTTAACAAGGTGATCTTACCACTGTGATCTTAACAATGTGATGTTATCAAGGTGATCTTTATTGAGTGAATGTTCTCTCATCTGTGTTGTATCATCTATCTGTTGACAGAAGATCCATCGAGCCCTGAACACCCCTTACGAGGACGTAGGGAAAGAGTTGATTGGCCTGGACCACAAGTAGAGAAACACTGATCAATACTATATTAGAGTATAGGTTATCAATACTGTCAATGTTAGAGTATAGGTTATCAATACTGTCTTACATTAGAGTATAGGTTATCAATACTGTCTATATTACAGTATAAGCTATCAATACTATCTATATTAGAGAATAGGTTTTTAATACTATCTATACTACAGTATAGGTTATCAATAATATCTATATTACAGTATAGGTTATCAATAATATCTATAGTACATTATAGGTTATCAATGCTGTCTATATTACAGTATAGGCTATCAATACTATCTATATTACAGTAGGTGTTATCAATACTATCTATACTACAGTATAGGTTATCGATACTATCTATATTACAGTATAGGTTATCAATTCTATCCATATTACAGTATAGGCTATCAATTCTAATCTATACTACAGTACAGATTATCAATACTATTTTTATTACAGTATAGGTTATCAATACTGTATATATTACAGTATAGGTTATCAATAATATCTATATTACGGTATTGGTTATCAATACTATCTATATTAGAGTATAGTTTATCAATACTATCTTTATTACAGTATAGGTTATCAATATTGTCAATATTACCTCTTTCTTTCTCTCTCTCTCACTCCCCCCCTCTCTCTCTCCCCCTCTCTCTCCCCCAGTCCCTCCCCTTGTGTCTCTGACAGCTGCAGCCTCCACAGACACCGGCAGCCTCGCCCTCCTCCCCTGTCTTCCCCCCTGCCTGCCCCCCCTCCTCCTCAGCCCTCCTCTCCTGCCCGGGACATCAAGGAGAACAAGAGGGTCCACTTTGATCTGGAGAGCCTACACAGCTACCGTCTACACACACACACCGCCTCGTTCCGGGGACGGCCTGGCATGGTGGGGCGACACGGCCTGGGAGGTACACACTCACTCTAACACACACATTTGTTTAACCGTCCTTGTGGGGACCAAAACATTTATTCCCATTCAAAATCCTATTTTCCCTAACCCCTAATCCTTAACCTTAACACCTAACCCTAAAACTAAAACTAACCCTATTTCTTAACCCTAGTTCTAACCCTAAATCTGACCACTAAGCCTAAAATACACGTTTTCCTTGTGGGGATCTGCGAAATGTCCCCAGAATTCTCCTTGTTTCACTATCCTTTACTAGAACTTCTGGGACCCACAAGGATAGTAAAACCAAACCACACACACTTTAAATGCTTTATTTGAATCTACAAATCACATTCCCTTCAATGAGGTTCAGAGAAAAGGTCACACAAAGTTTCTGTCTTCCCCTGTCTGTTCCAGGGTGTCTGGGTGGTTTAGCTCCTCCTCAGGTTAGCCTGCATGCTAACGGTGGCCCAGCATCGGCCTTGGCCTCCCCCGGCCTGGCCCTGCCTCCTCTGGGGAACCCAGGCAGCCAGGCCTTCCTGTGGGAGGGAGAGCTCCAGGAGGTCCAGGGGAGAATCGAGACGTTCACAGCCCAGCTGAGAGACGCCGTGGCCAGGAGGGCCGAGATACAGACCTGCCTGGAGAACCATAAAATGAACCAGAGCACAGCTACTGCTGTCAAACTGGAGAAAGATACGGTTGGCCAGTCACAAAGCCTGGAGAGAGTGAGAACCAACACAGAGAAAGATAAAAACAAGGAAGAGAAAGAGGGGATCAACCAGGAGAAAGGGATGAGTGGCAGATCAAACCTCTGTTGCAGCCTGGACAGAAACAGAGACCGAGACAGGACAAGCAGGGACAGTTCCACTGTGAGGCAAACAGCCAGACAGGACACAGACAGGGACAGACTGTTACACCAATCAAAAACTGAGAGAGACCGAGACGACCAATCAAAAAGCCTGGACAGAAATGGGAGTAGCCAATCACATGCCTCCAACTTTCTGCAGACAGGGAGGAACAGCCAATCAGAAGCTCTGAACATCCTACAGAGGAGGATAGAGATCCAATCAAAAACCTCCACCAGCCTGGACAGAGAGACAACCAACCAATCAGGTGCTGTCAATACACTGCAGGGAGAAAGAACTGTCCAATCACGTAACTCCACCAGCCTGGAGAGAGGAAGAGCCAGGCAGTCAGGTGCAGTGAAAGACCAGGAAAGGGGGAGAACTGTCCAAACACGGACAGGGGCTAGTCTGGACAGATTGAGAGCTAGCCAATCCAGCGCCGGCACTGGGAATCTGGTTAGAGAACGTCCCGCCCCCATGGACACCCAGAAGAGCTTGTGTTAGTCGTTTGATTGGTTATTTATTAGAACACAAAAGACCAATCGGAGGGCTGGAAAATAATCTAACCGGTCCAAATGATTTACAAAGCAGCGGGTGAAGTAAAAAAATCAGACAGTTTTAAAATACAATGACAGAGATGTAGCCCTGGTCCATTTGCCTCTGATGTCAACGGCTCCTGTCTGTTAAAAAAAATGTCTGATCAGAACTTTACCCATCTACTGTTTGTCTCCACTAGGTGTGTTTCCTTTTTGTTTCTAACTACTAATACCTCTGTCTCTTCATCTCTTACCCCCGGGTTGTATTCACTAGGAACCAAACAGAAGCCAACAGAACAAAACGGGAAGGGACCTACCTGAATTTGTCCAATAGAATCTCTCGTTTTCGTTGCAGAAAGTTTTTTGTTTGGAGTGAACGGTTTCCATTGCAATGGTTTGTGACTAATGTGACTAATGTATACACCCCAGGTATGTAGTCAGATCTCAGTGGGGCATTCAAGGTACACATGGGGCTCCTAAATGTTCAATCAAGTGCTATCTTCGCCCAACCGGGTAAGAATCGGCTATCCCAGAGGGCAAACTACACGTGTCCACTGTCATTGTCCTGACTGATCCTCTTTAAGGACCTTGAGTTGGTTGGATACTATGCAGTTGAATTGAATTTACTTTCATGGAATTTGTATGTTGGATGTGATGGTGGTGTGAAATGTAACTATACAGTAACAATAGTCGAACCTGGAAGTGAACGAAAAAGGTGGACGTGGAAAGAGAAAAGGCGGTTGTATTTGAGCCTATAGCAGGTGTTCTACAGGTTGCTAGGTTACCTGTCGAGGACTGAGGAGTGTTGTAGATATGTTGTTCTGCTGTGGATGGGTCGTGTTCGGTGTCCCATAATGCTGCCTATAACAACAGCTATACGTCTCATTCTCACACACAACAGAATTGTATCAGCATATTATTGGGACTCGTATCATGTTGTTGTATATCATTTCCATATTTTTCAATTAAACATTTATATACTGGTTTTAATGGAACGAATTACCACAGACTGTAATGACAGTCTATACCACAAGGTGGTGCCTGGATCTCTCTCTCTCACACACACGCACGCACACACACACACACACACACACACACCCTCAACCTATTCAACTAAGCAACTGAAACATTCTTTCATGGATGAGAAAGAAAATATAATATTTCACTATCATAGTAGTAACAATTTAATTCTATGCCTTTCCCTGAATTCTGTGATATTTAGCAACACAGAGACGCCCCCCCCCCAAACACATACTCACACTCACACATAAAGGTGAGCACACACACAGACACAATCACACAGTTATAGTAATTCGCTGTGAAATTAAAAGAGAAACCTCTCATCGTTAATCCACCCAAAATCACACGCTCTGATTACATCATCCTAACGTGCAATTAGAACACTGCTGCGCCTCACTCGTATGAATCAAAGCTCAGATTTATCTCATCTGTACAAGTGTGTGTGCGTGTGTCACAGTGAACAAAATGAGGTCAGACAACAGTTGTATCTAAATGTATGGATGTTATACATCTGACATATTTACATATTTACTCAGGCATACGGAGCAGAGATAGGGGAATATATACACTCACACACACACACACACACACACACACACACACACGGTCCCCATTCCCAGTGACCCTGGTCTGTGTGAAGCCTGCAGGATATTTTAGTCTTAGTCACGCATGTTAGAACACACACACACATTAACCCACGCATCCAAAAATATATCTTTCTGCATCACTGTTTGTTGTTCTCTCTTTATCTCTCTCTCCATCTCCGTCCCTTCATATCTCTGTGAGAAGTGAGACAGTACGAGATATGGACAGACAGTAGAGAGAGAAAGAGATATGGACAGACAGTAGAGAGAGATATGGACACAGTAGAGAGAGATATGGACAGACAGTAGAGAGAGAAAGAGATATGGACAGACAGTAGAGAGAGAAAGAGATATGGACAGACAGTAGAGAGAGAAAGAGATATGGACAGACAGTAGAGAGAGAAAGAGATATGGACAGACAGTAGAGAGAGATATGGACACAGTAGAGAGAGATATGGACAGACAGTAGAGACAGTAAGAGATATGGACACAGTAGAGAGAGAGATGGACAGACAGTAGAGAGAGATATGGACAGACAGTAAAGAGAGATATGGACAGACAGTAGAGAGAGATATGGACAGACAGTAGAGAGAGATATGGACACAGTGGAAAGAGATATGGACAGACAGTAGAGAGAGATATGGACACAGTAGAGAGAGATATGGACAGACAGTAGAGAGAGATATGGACAGACAGTAAAGAGAGATATGGACAGACAGTAGAGAGAGATATGGACACAGTAGAGAGAGATATGGACAGACAATAGAGACAGTAAGAGATATGGACACAGTGGAGAGAGATATGGACAGACAGTAGAGACAGAAAGAGATATGGACACAGTAGAGAGATATGGATGCAGTAGAGAGAGATATGGACACAGTAGAGAGCGATATAGACAGACAGTAGAGACAGTAAGAGATATGGACACAGTAAAGAGAGATATTATGGACAGACAGTAGAGAGAGATATGGACACAGTAGAGAGGGAAAGCGATATGGACACAGTAGAGAGAGATATGGACACAGTAGAGAGAGATATGGACAGACAGTAGAGACAGTAAGAGATATGGACACAGTAGAGAGATATGGACACAGTAGAGAGAGATGGACAGACAGTAGAGAGAAAGGGATATGGACAGACAGTAGAGAGAGATATGGACACAGTAGAGAGAGATATGGACACAGTAGAGAGAGAGATGGACAGACAGTAGAGAGAAAGGGATATGGACAGACAGTAGAGAGATATGGACACAGTAGAGAGATATGGACACAGTAGAGAGAGAGATGGACAGACAGTAGAGAGAAAGGGATATGGACAGACAGTAGAGAGAGATATGGACACAGTAGAGAGATATGGACACAGTAGAGAGAAAGGGATATGGACAGACAGTAGAGAGAGAAAGAGATATGGATAGACAGAGAAAGAGATATGGACGACAGTAGAGACAGTAGGAGATATGGACAGACAGAGACAGTAAGAGATATGGACAGACAGTAGAGACAGTAAGATATATGGACAGACAGTAGAGAGAGATATGGAGAGACAGAGAGAAGGATTTGAGACAGAGAACGGAATGAGACAGACAGAGCAGAGGCCTTTGTGTTGTTCTGTTGAATCACTCCTCATATGAAGGCCACCTCAGTCCTCCGGACAGTTCTACACACACACTGCTGCAGAGTGTTGAGATGTCTGTGATGGAGTGTGTGTGTGTGTGTGTGTGTAGAGGCCAGATGGTGAGGGCCCTAGGGATAGTCAACCAGGACTGACTCAGCCCTCAGTGGGAGGGGGGACTAACTCTCTCTCCTCCTTCCCTCGCGCTATCTCTTCTCCCTCTACCCTTCTCTCCTCTCTCTTTACCCCTCCCTTCTCTTTCTCATCTCCCTGTCTCGGTATTAGGAGTATAGATTTTACAAGGGGTTAGCAGGGACTAACCAATAGTAGAATTCATTAAAGATATCTGATAACAACCCACATCCTTGTGTGTGTGTGTGTGTGTGTGTGTGTGTGTGTGTGTGTGTGTGTGTGTGTGTGTGTGTGTGTGTGTGTGTGTGTGTGTGTGTGTGTGTGTGTGTGTCAATAGAGGATCCTTTTCACTACTGCAGGGATAACAGCGGTATTCTTGACAACTAAAGACTCCTCTAACCTAATGTCTATGCTTCAGCTCAGTGGCTAACACGGTCTTGAGATACATAAACCACCAATGCCGGTCAGTCACACAAACTTCAATGAATTTGCAAATAGACGTTTCCTTAGTCAAGGAGTTTATAACCATTACCTGGAAACACAAGTTTAAAAAAACAGTAGCCCATGAAAAAGGACAGTAATATAATATTAGTATTTACATTGGTAATAAAAACAAAAAGGTAAATAAAGGACATCTCTGGAAAATGCAGCATTTCTGTTTCTTAGAAGCCATAATACAAGTTCATAGAAACACAATGACGTAGAATACACTCATTCACACACATAAACACACATGCAAGACAGACACACTCTCACACACATACACACACATGCAGACTAACACCAGTATTCAACAGTTCTATTATCAAAAGAGGATATCCACTACAGAACAAAAAGTTGTTCTGCTACTAGGCAACCGATGCACACAGACCACACCCACAAGTCTACAGTCTTTAGTCACCATGTTTCTTATTGTATTGTCAGTGGGGGTTTGATTAGCAAACAATTAGCTTAAAAAGAATTGATATTTTTGCATGTAATTTTATACAATTGGAGGTGGTTGGTTGAGTCTGTCTGTGTCTGTGTGTGTGTGTGTGTGTGTGTGTGTGTGTGTGTGTGTGTGTGTGTGTGTGTGTGTGTGTGTGTGTGTGTGTGTGTGTGTAGCCACAGGCAGTAGGGGTGCTACAGCACCCCCTGAAAAAATCTGAATTAAAAATCAAATCTAAAATCCCAAAATGTAATTATCCTAAAAGTAGAGCACTGTATTAGCGGTCTGTAGCGCGGACCCCCACCACCAAACTACTTCCCGCAGCTATGTGTGTGTGTGTGTGTGGATCTGTTCACATTGTTAAGCCAATTGTCCCCTCCAGCCTTTGTCTCCCCTTCTTTGTTTACTGTAGTAATCCTCTCCAAGATGTTCACTTTCCTTCCTCCTTTTCCCCTCCTCTTCTTCGTCTCTACAGTAAGTCAGTGGAATGGAAACCTGAGAGAGATCCTATATACAGTATAGTCAGTATAGCTGTATTCTAGTCAGATAGTAGTCGGTGGTAAACCAACTACTAGAGATGCTATAGTTTCTGTTGTCTTCAGTGATCCAGTCTCCATGCTCCTGAAGACCTTCGCTCAGACACGCTCCACCTCCACTGTTAGACCCTGACTTAGCAGTGTTCTATGTCGCGTTATAACCTCCACTACTGTTAGACCCTGACTTAACAGTCCTCCCAAGTCTTACTCTGCAGTGTCTTGTAGTTATGTCGCATCTTAACTCCTTTAAGTCATCTCATGTCCTTCTCCTACTCTGCAGTGTCTTGTAGAACAGCTATTTGTCTGTTTCCATCTGGACCCTTTCTCAGTATTGAAGTAGTGTTCTTGATTATTGTCAATCCTCTATGCCAAGTTATAACCTCCATTATATTACATTTTAATTCCTAAGTCGTCTCATAACCTCCTCTCACTCATTTAAGTCATGTAGTAGTTCTCCTGACTGTTAGGTCTCCCCAAACGGTGTCACATTTAATAAATTCCCCTGACTGTTAGGGCTCCCCAAAATGTGTTACATTTAATAACGTCCCCTGACTGTATGGTTATGTAGTGGTACTACTGTCTATGTCGTCTTATAACCTCTCGCTCTGTAAGGTCCCCTATGTTCTCTTCTAACCTCATAGTCTGTTTTTAGTAGTGTTACTGTCTATTATAACACCTCTATGTCGCGTTATAATCTCCTCTCCGTCTGCATGGTCTTGTAATAGACTTCTTGATCAGCGCGGCTGTGGGCTGAGACAGTGGGCCGGCGGGGGAGGGTCATAGAGCGGGGGAGGGGGGGAGAGTAGCTGTCCAACAGCAGATCTGGATGAGGAGGGGGAGGGAGGGGGGAGTAGAAGGGGGGAGGAGGGGGAGGTAGGGGGGAGTAGGAGGGGGGAGAAGGGGGAGGGAGGTGGGAGGAGATGGGTTGAGGAGGGGGAGGTAGGGGGGAGGAAGAGAAGGGAGGGGAGTGGAGAGGAGATGGGGTGAGGAGGGGGAGGCAGGGTGGTGGAATCTGTCTCGCTGGGAGAGGAGGAGCAGATAGAGTTTGATTTCACAGGAAGTGTGCGGTATTCCCGATATTCCGGTGCGGTGACTTTCTCCTGGCGCTGCAGCGCCCCCCTCTGGCCCTGCTCACCGACGCTCCCCAGGCTCCCGCTGGTGGTGTTCCTCCGCTCCCAGGGGGTCCCGTTACCAGCAGCTGTTACTCTGGCCCCCAGGGTCCCGTTACTCCCGGTACCGACACTGCTAGACACCCTGACCACAGGGTGATGAGGGGCGTGAGCATCTATGGTGACAATACTCCCGGTAACACTCCCGGTGTGGCTGTCGCGGTCGGAGGGGACCCGGTAGTACGGAGACTCAGAGCTTCCTGTTGAAGACCCTCCCCCACAGGAAGAGGTGGAGTCAGAGCCCTTGGCAGAGGAGCTGATTGGTCCATGCTGCTTGGACATGGCAATGACCTATAGGATGAACAGAGGAGACAGTTAGCTAGTTACTTCAGCTAGTTAGAATGTAAATCAACAGTTCATTTAGCTAGTTACTTCAGCTAGTTAGAATGTACATCAACAGTTCATTTAGCTAGTTACTTCAGCTAGTTAGAATGTAAATCAACAGTTCATTTTAGCTAGTTACTTCAGCTAGTTAGAATGTAAATCAACAGTTCATTTAGCTAGCTACTTCAGCTAGTTAGAATGTAAATCAACAGTTCAGTTAGCTAGTTACTTCAGCTAGTTAGAATGTAAATCAACAGTTCATTTAGCTAGCTACTTCAGCTAGTTAGAATGTAAATCAACAGTTCACTTAGCTAGTTACTTCAGCTAGTTAGAATGTAAATCAACAGTTCATTTAGCTAGTTACTTCAGCTAGTTAGAATGTAAATCAACAGTTCATTTAGCTAGCTACTTCAGCTAGTTAGAATGTAAATCAACAGTTCAGTTAGCTAGTTACTTCAGCTAGTTAGAATGTAAATCAACAGTTCATTTAGCTAGCTACTTCAGCTAGTTAGAATGTAAATCAACAGTTCATTTAGCTAGTTACTTCAGCTAGTTAGAATGTAAATCAACAGTTCATTTTAGCTAGTTACTTCAGCTAGTTAGAATGTAAATCAACAGTTCATTTTAGCTAGTTACTTCAGCTAGTTAGAATGTAAATCAACAGTTTATTTTAGCTATCTCAGATTTGATATTCAGCTCACCTGCGCAACTCGCGGCTGATTGGGCGGCTGGGTGGGCACACGCGGAGTCGTCACAGGGATAGGCCCCTCCCTGGCTCGTTCCCCTCCCTGGTTAAGTGACATCAACTTGGCACGCGTCACCGCGCTCTTAGGGGAGACGGGGGGAGGTAGAGAGGTGACAGAAGGAGGCAAAGGGGAGACCGTAGGAGGTAGAGGGGAGACAGTAGGGGGGTGTCTAATCCCCTCCTTAGGGATATGCACTAGTGGGGCTGGCGCTGGGGTAGCCGTGGCAACGCCTTTATTGGCCGACTGTACCGTCGGATAGAGGGAGGGAGGATTCATCACCCCTGTCTCCCCTGCCTCACCCCCTCCTCCTGCTCCTCCCTCTCCTCCGCCAGATCTGTCCGTCTCTCCCTCCTCCTCGCTCCGTCTCTCCGTAGAGCGTTGCTGTCTCCACTCCTGCACCAGCGGCGGTCGCAGCCTGACGGATCACACATAAGTTTGACTTGACGATTAATACCAGGGTGGTATGACACACACCTACAACACACACTAGTCACAAACGTACCTTGGTTGTGACCTGCGGGGGTCGAAGGACAGGTGGAAGGTCATGTGACGCTGGTTGGAGGGGTCGTCTCCGGGGGGCGAGGTGCTGCTGCTGCCGTTGGCGACGCGGGGCAAGGTATTGCTGAATGTTACCATGGTTTCCTTTCCCATGGGGCCGCGGGGTGCCAGGAGCTCCACGTCAGCACTGGCCCTCTTCAGAGATGCTACGCTGGCCTTCTCCCTCCGCACCTACAGAATAATAACATCATTTCTTTTATTTTTTATTTCACCTTTATTTAACCAGGTAAGCTAGTTGAGAACAAGTTCTCATTTACAACTGCAACCTGGCCAATATAAAGCAAAGATAAAGCAAAGCAGTGCGACAGAAACAACAACACAGAGTTACATGGAATAAACAAGCGTACAGTCAACACAATAGAATAAAGAAAGTCTATATACAGTGTGTGCAAATGGCATGAGGAGGTATGGCAATAAATAGGCCATAGTAGCAAAGTAATTACAATTTAGCAGATTAACACTGGAGTGATAGATGAGCAGATGATGATGAGCAGATGATGGTGTGTAAGTAGTGATACTGGTGTGCAAAAGAGCAGCAAAGTAAATAGAAACAATATGGGGATGAGGTAGTTAGATTGGGTGGGCTATTTACAGATGGACTATGTACAGCTGCAGCGATCGGTTAGCTGCTCAGATAGCTGATGTTTAAAGTTAGTGAGGGAAATGTAGGTCTCCAGCTTCAGCGATTTTTTGCAATTCGTTCCAGTCATTGGCAGCAGAGAATTGGAAGGAAAGGCGGCCTAAGGAAGTGTTGGCTTTGGGGATGACCAGTGACATATACCTGCTGGAGGGCGTGCTATGGGTCAGTGTTATCATGACCAGTGAACTGAGATAAGGCGGAGCTTTACCTAGCATAGACTTATAGATGACCTGGAGCCAGTGGGTCTGGCGACAAATATGTAGCGAGGGCCAGCCGACTAGAGCATACAGGTCGCAGTGGTGGGTGGTATAAGGCGCTTTGGTAACAAAACAGATGGCACTGTGATAGACTGCATCCAATTTGCTGAGTAGAGTATTGGAAGCTATTTTGTAGATGACATCGCCGAAGTCGAGGATCAGTAGGATAGTCAGTTTTACTAGGGTAAGTTTGTCGGCGTGAGTGAAGGAGGCTTTGTTGCGAAATAGAAAGCCGATTCTAGATTTGATTTTGGATTGGAGATGTTTGATATGAATCTGGAAGGAGAGTTTACAGTCTAGCCAGACACCTAGGTATTTGTAGTTGTCCACGTATTCTAGGTCAGAACCGTCCAGAGTAGTGATGCTAGTCGGGCGGGCGGGCGGGCGGGTGCGGGCAGCGAACGGTTGAAAAGCATGCATTTGGTTTTGCTAGCGTTTAAGAGCAGTTGGAGGCCATGGAAGGAGTGGTGTATGTTATTGAAGCTCATTTGGAGGTTAGTTAACAGTGTCCAAAGAAGGGCCAGATGTATACAGAATGGTGTTGTCTGCGTAGAGGTGGATCAGGGAATCAGCCGCAGCAAGAGCGACATCGTTCATATATACAGAGAAATGTGTGGTGACCACCATAGAGACTGCCAGAGGTCCGGACAAACAGGCCCTCCGATTTTACACACTGAACTCTATCTGAGAAGTAGTTGGTGAACCAGGCGAGGCAGTCATTTGAGAAACCAAGGCTATTGAGTCTGCCAATAAGAATACGGTGATTGACAGAGTCGAAAGCCTTGGCCAGGGTCGATGAACACGGCTGCACAGTACTGTCTTTTATCGATGGCGGTTATGATATCGTTTAGTACCTTGAGTGTGGCTTGAGGTGCACCCGTGACCAGCTCGGAAACCGGATTGCACAGCGGAGAAGGTACGGTGGGATTCGAAATGGTCAGTGAATCTGTTTATTAACTTAGCTTTCAAAGACTTTAGAAAGGCATGGCAGGATGGATATAGGTCTGTAACAGTTTGGGTCTATAAGGTCACCCCCTTTGAAGAGGGGGATGACCGCAGCAGCTTTCCAATCTTTAGGGATCTCGGACGAAATGAAAGAGAGGTTGAACAGACTGGTAATAGGGGTTGCAACAATGGCGGCGGATAATTTTAGAAAGGGTCCAGATTGTCTAGCCCAGCTGATTTGTACGGGTCCAGGTTTTGCAGCTCTTTCAGAACATCTGCAATCTGGATTTGGGTGAAGGAGAAGCTGGGGAGGCCCGGGCAAGTAGCTGCAGGGGGTGCGGAGCTGTTGGCCGAGGTTGGGGTAGCCAGGAGGAAAGCATGGCCAGGCGTAGAGAAATGCTTATTGAAATGTTCGATTATCATAGATTTATCGGTGGTGACCGTGTCGCCTAGCCTCAGTGCAGTGGGCAGCTGGGAGGAGGTGCTCTTGTTCTCCATGGACTTTACAGTGTCCCAAAACTTTTTGGAGTTAGAGCTACAGGATGCAAATTTCTGTTTGAAAAAGCTAGCCTTTGCTTTCCTGACTGACTGTGTGTATTGGTTCCTAACTTCCCTGGACAGTTGCATATCGCGGGGACTATTCGATGCTATTGCAGTCCGCCACATAACAGCAACATTACTACTACTGGCCCTCTTCAGAGACGCTACGCTGGCCTTCTCCCTATGAACCTACAGAACAACATAGCGTGGCTAACTACTAATACTAACCACTAATACACAACCTCTCTCCCTTCATCTCTTACCTTGCAGCGTCCAGTCCCCAGTTCCTCCCTGCTGTCTGAGGGTCTGGGTGTCTTGCTGCGGTACAGAGAGCCGTGCTGAGAAACATGACCTCTCTGGGCTCGTCCCCTCACCACCACCTCCCTCTGCTGCGGGGGGGGAGAGGCAGCCCTCCGGACAGGCTGGGGGAGGCAGTCCTCCTCGGATGACCTGAAGTTACCTACTGCATACAGAGACTAGAGGGAGGGTAGGGAGGGTGGTGAAGGAGAGAGGTGGAGATAGCGATAGAGAGAGGGGATAGAAGCGTGAAATTTGTTGAGACAGGATTTCTAAAAAAGTAACTGTGAAATTCTCCCCCTGAGAACTCTTAAAAGATTATTAATTCCCATCTCTCTCTCTGTCTCTTTCTCAGTCTACTACCCCCCCCCCCCCCCCACACACACACACACACACTCACCAGGTAGACTCCTATGCCAGCTCCTATGGCGTAGCCAACATAGACGTCTCTGGGATGGCAGCGGTGCTGTGTGATCTGAGTCAGTCCGGCTATGCCTGCAGCCAGACAGTATCCAAACACCAGCACCGGCTTCACCAGTTTAGTACTACTGCTGATCACACTGTTCAAATACATCTACACACACACACACACACACACACACACACACCACACACACACACACACACACACGCATGCACACACACATACATACATACAAAGTTAGAACAATTGCGGATGGCAATGTTTCCAATTTTAACTTCAAATGCATCTTCATAAAGTCAGACAGACAGGCAGGCAGACAGACACGTTAGTAGCTGTCAGTGCTTACAGAGATGTAGACAGCCGCGAAGCCAGAGAGCGTTGCATGCTGGGACGGAAATGTTTTCCTGAAGAGAAGGAGAGGGAGAGTAAGAATCAGGGAGAGAGAGGGAGACGTGATGCAGAGAGAGAGAAAGAAAGGTGGAGGTTTTATTGAAGCTGGAGAACACAAAGTGTGTGTGTGTGTGTGGTGTGTGTGTGTGTGTGTGTGTGAGAGAGAGAGGAGAGAGAGTGAGTTACCTGGCTGACAGGATGGCATACAGATCTTTCCAGAGCAGATGTCCTGTGTGATGTACTTGTTCTGGTCACATGATATCCCAGGCAGCGTGTAATTGGCTGACAGACAGTCAGGAAGAAAGGGGTGTGGGATAACCAGTAGCCAATTGGATGATGTCCGTCATTAGGGCTGTTGCCAGGAGACCAAACACATGAACACCTGGGGAGACAGGGAGAAGGGATGGAAGGAGAGAGAGAGGGAGAGACAGGGAGAAGGGATGGAGGAGGAGAGCGAGGAGGAGGAAGGAGCATGCACCAGGTAAGAGTTATCTGAAGGCGTCTCGTCTGTCCTCATTCCCTCTACATCTCTCTTTCCCCTGTTCTCCCCTGTTCTCATTCCCTCTACATCTCTCATTCCCCTGTCCTCATTCCCTCTACATCCCTCTCTCCCCTGTTCTCATTCCCTCTACATCTCTCATTCCCCTGTTCTCATTCCCTCTACATTCCCCTCTCCCCTGTCCTCATTCCCTCTACATCTCTCTCTCCCCTGTTCTCATTCCCTCTACATCTCTCTTTCCCCTGTTCTCCCCTGTTCTCATTCCCCTCTACATCTCTCATTCCCCTGTCCTCATCCCCTCTACATTCCCCTCTCCCCTTGTTCTCATTCCCTCTACATCGCTCTCTCCCCGTTCTCATTCCCTCTCCATCTCTCCCCGTTCTCATTCCCTCTCCATCCCTCTCTCCCCGTTCTCATTCCCTCTCCATCTCTCCCCGTTCTCATTCCCTCTCCATCTCTCCCCGTTCTCATTCCCTCTCCATCGCTCTCTCCCCTGTTCTCATTCCCTCTCCATCTCTCCCCGTTCTCATTCCCTCTCCATCTCTCCCCTCTCCCCTGGCCCTCATTCCCTCTACATCCCCCTCAGCCCCTGTCCTCATTCCCTCTACATCCTCTCGCTCCCTCCTCCTGTTCCTCATTCCCTCTACATCTCGTTCTCCCCGGTCCTCATTCCTCTACATCCCTCTCTCCCCTGTTCTCATGCCCTCTACATCCTCTCTCCCCTGTTCTCATTCCCTCTAACATCTCTTTCTCTCCCTGTCCTCATTCCCTCTACATCCCTCTCCTCCCCTGTCCTCATTCCCTCTACATCCCCTCTCTCCCCTGTCCCTCATTCCCTCTACATCCCGCTCTTCCGCTGTCCTCATTCCCTCTACATCCCTCTCATCCCATGTTCTCATTCCTCGTACATCCTCTCATCCCTGTTCTCACACTGGAACTGGCCTGAAGTAGATTCCTCCCTAGGATAGCATTACTCTCTTAGTTCTAGTTTTCTATTTCCTATGTTGGGGTTTTTTGGGGTTGATCTCCAATTGGAGGCAGCTGGTCCTCGTTGTCTCTAATTGGAGATCATATTTAAGTAGGGTTTTTCTTCCTGGGTTTGTGTGTTCTAATATTTTGAGTAGTGTTTGTTTCTCTCTGCGTCACGGTTTGTTGTTTTCTCAAGTCAGTTATTTAAGTATTTGCAAAGTTTCATGGATTTAATCAAATGTGGAACTACAACCACGCTGCACTTTGGTCCGCTCCTTTCGACATCCGTGACAGGCTAGCATTACTCTCTGAAGTAGATTCTCTCCCTAGGCTAGCATTACTACATGAAGTAGATTATCTCCCTGGGCTAGCATTACTCTCTAAAGTAGATTCTCTCCCTGGGATAGCATTACTACATGAAGTAGATTATCTCCCTGGGCTAGCATTACTACATGAAGTAGATTCTCTCCCTAGGCTAGCATTACTACATGAAGTAGATTCTCTCCCTGGGCTAGCATTACTCTCTAAAGTAGATCCCTCTCCCTGGGCTAGCATTACTCTCTAAAGTAGATTCTCTCCCTGGGATAGCATTACTACATGAAGTAGATTCTCTCCCTGGGATAGCATTACTACATGAAGTAGATTCTCTCCCTGGGCTAGCATTACTACATGAAGTAGATTCTCTCCCTGGGATAGCATTACTACATGAAGTAGATTCTCTCCCTGGGCTAGCATTACTACATGAAGTAGATTCTCTCCCTGGGCTAGCATTACTCTCTAAAGTAGATTCTCTCCCTGGGATAGCATTACTACATGAAGTAGATTCTCTCCCTGGGCTAGCATTACTCTCTGAAGTAGATTCTCTCCCTGGGATAGCATTAATACATGATGTAGATTCTCTCCCTGGGATAGCATTACTACATGAAGTAGATTCTCTCCCTGGGATAGCATTACTACATGAAGTAGATTCTCTCCCTGGGATAGCATTAGTACATGAAGTAGATTCTCTCCCTGGGATAGCATTACTACATGAAGTAGATTCTCTCCCTGGGATAGCATTACTACATGAAGTAGATTATCTCCCTGGGCTAGCATTACTACATGAAGTAGATTCTCTCCCTAGGCTAGCATTACTACATGAAGTAGATTCTCTCCCTGGGATAGCATTACTCTCTGAAGTAGATTCTCTCCCTGGGATAGCATTACTACATGAAGTAGATTCTCTCCCTAGGCTAGCATTACTACATGAAGTAGATTCTCTCCCTGGGATAGCATTACTACATGAAGTAGATTCTCTCCCTGGGATAGCATTACTCTCTGAAGTAGATTCTCTCCCTGGGATAGCATTACTCTCTGAAGTAGATTCTCTCCCTGGGATAGCATTACTACATGAAGTAGATTATCTCCCTGGGCTAGCATTACTACATGAAGTAGATTCTTTCCCTGGGATAGCATTACTACATGAAGTAGATTATCTCCCTGGGATAGCATTAGTACATGAAGTAGATTCTCTCCCTGGGATAGCATTACTCTCTGAAGTAGATTCTCTCCCTGGGATAGCATTACTACATGAAGTAGATTCTCTCCCTGGGATAGCATTACTACATGAAGTAGATTATCTCCCTGGGATAGCATTACTACATGAAGTAGATCCTCTCCCTGGGATAGCATTACTACATGAAGTAGATTCTCTCCCTAGGCTAGCATTACTACATGAAGTAGATTCTCTCCCTGGGATAGCATTAATACATGATGTAGATTCTCTCCCTGGGATAGCATTACTACATGAAGTAGATTCTCTCCCTGGGATAGCATTACTCTCTGAAGTAGATTCTCTCCCTGGGATAGCATTAATACATGAAGTAGATTCTCTCCCTGGGATAGCATTAATACATGATGTAGATTCTCTCCCTGGGATAGCATTACTACATGAAGTAGATTCTCTCCCTGGGATAGCATTACTACATGAAGTAGATTCTCTCCCTGGGATAGCATTACTACATGAAGTAGATTCTCTCCTGGGATAGCATTACTCTCTGAAGTAGATTCTCTCCCTGGGATAGCATTACTACATGAAGTAGATTCTCTCCCTGGGATAGCATTACTACATGAAGTAGATTCTCTCCCTGGGATAGCATTAATACATGATGTAGATTCTCTCCCTGGGATAGCATTACTCTCTGAAGTAGATTCTCTCCCTGGGATAGCATTACTACATGAAGTGTGCACCTGTTCATTCCCCCTTGAGGATTCAAGCGTAAATAACAGGTACGTACCAACAAAGCGAACAGTCCTCCGTAGGAAGGAGTTGAAGTTACACCCTCCAGCAATGATGGATCCTTCAGTTTTACTCTGTTTGACTCTGGACTGGTAACAATACACCAGCCCTTCACCCAGCATGATCTATTCACACACACAATTAGTCATGCACCCTGATAGGCTGTTCACTGATCAGAGTCTATAGATTGTAGGTTCTGACGGTGTGTGTGTGTATGTACTAACCGAGGCAGCCGGTCCTGCGAAGGCCAGGCTCAGTAACATCAGCAGAGGGATCAGTTCGTCTCCTGTCTCCAGGTAGGGCAACGACAGGTCACGGTCATAGCAATGGAACCCAGGGGTCGCCGGGGACAACAGGTCCGTCAACTCCATGAAGTAGAGAGAGACAAGGGAGGAGAGGACGATGGGGAGCTAGACAGAAAGAAAGAGAAGGCGGGCAAGGGAGAGAGAGAGAGAGAAAGAGAGAGCGAGCAAGGGAGAGAGGTAAGAGGGAGATATTGTCTTACTAACAGCCATAGTGAGTGGTACACATTAAATGCAGTACACACACCTCAATGAAGTAGAAGCATGGTAGAAGTGTCATGCTGTCTTTGGGAGGTTTCTTCTTGGTCTTGGCTTTTGGTGACGACATCATCCTGGTGTTGGTCCAATCAGAGTCTAGGAACAGACAGAAGGGGAGGGGTTAGTCATCACACTGGTGGCGTTCCAGGTGGCATACATTACAGAGGCGTTGTTGCACAGTATCAGCTTGTTAAGTCATATTCGTCTACTACTTCCACATGGGCAAACATCTGCTTGGTCTCGGACTGGTTCTTTGAAGCAACCCGAAGCTAATAGTAAATAGCTGAATGCACATATGTTGTGTTGAACGGAACATCAGAACACAGGCAAGCCTCAATGGTGTGCTATCCGTTTCACACTTCTCTCTCTCTAACGTTCTCTAAATTCAGGACAATGGAGTGGACACAGGACAGTGCCATAGTTACAGTAACTCAGAGAGAAAGACTCAGGGAGATGACACACACAGCTCCCTCCTTTAGCCCGGAGTTATTCTACTGTAACTATGGCGCTGTCCACTGCATGGTCCTGAACTGAGAGTGAGAGAGAGAAAAACCTGTCCTGATTTATAAACATTGATTCTCTCAGACACTAGTGTCAGACTCACCCTGCCTCGCCTCTCCTCCACACACACACACACACACACACACACAGAGCGCTGAATTACCTCTGTCCCGCGGGTTGTGTGTGGTTAGCAGAGGCCCGTCTTGGCCCTCCCCCCTCGCCGAGGTCTAGCGTGCTGCTCCAGTTTTCCGTTCTAACGTTAATCCATCTTCACGCGCTGCCAGTTGTTTTACGCCCCAAAACACACATGCACACATCAGGTTGTTTAGGTTGGTCAGATCCTGCACGATAGTGAGGACGAGAGAATTATATATGGGTAAGACGAAAAGGGAAAAGTCCTATATTCGATATTTCTTCCGTTATTTTCCTCTTCTGATCGCGCGTGTGTGAATAAACTCCGAGGTTTGACGGTGCCTTCTACCGGGTTCACCCCAGTCCCAGTCAGCCACGCTATGTGTCGAACAGCCCACACAAACTCAAACAGCGCTGAGAAACGCACCGATATCTCACTTGAAGAACCGAAGCTCACAGAGAGCCTCGCGCACACAAAGGCATGGGGGGCGCGAGAGGGCGGTGGGAGACGAGGGGAGGAGACCGACTGCTCCCTTCACACACACTAACGCCCCTCCTCTCACCGCTCCAAATTCCTATGGTAGTCCACCACCACCATAAAGCTGGGCAAAACAAAGCGATGGATGTTGGTTGGTTGTTTGGGTATGCGCCGTGCATGAGTTAAAGCATGTGTGTCGTTTGATTCTGAGTGTTTCTTCGAATATGCCCTTTTAGAACATTATATTTTAATGTAAAGGCTATTCATTTTAGGGCCAAAGATGCTTAACCCCCCCATCTCTCTTCCTCTTCTTCGTATTTGTTAGTTTTATTTTGGGTAGACCTAGCCCAGTAGGTGTGGGATGGGTTGGGTTCTGACCACTGTGCCTGTGACTGCTGCTGCGGGTGTGTATTTGCGTCTCTTTCATTCAACAAACGCGCACGCGCGCTCTCACACATCTTCTGCCTCTGACTGTCTGTATTTACCATGACATGTACACATTCAAACCTTTCTCCCCACGGTTATAAATACACATACACCATGACACACCCACCCACCCTTTTCGCCTGGAATGGTCACAGCTGGACTGCAAATAAACTCATCACTCACTCACACACAAATACATATAAAGAAGACTCCAACCTATCAGCACTAAATATATGATTCTATCGCTACCTGTATTCTCTGTAAATCCAGCCTGGTCACTAGAAATACCACAGCAATCAGTAGCTCTATTGATATCTTCTACCTGTACATGTGGTAGAGCAACTTTTCATTTGTTTCTGTTTACATAAATAAATACAGAAGTAAATGAATGAAATTTGTTTAGAGCGCATGGGTCTGAGTGTGTCTTTATAAATGTGTGTCCCAATTTACAGCTGCTAATGGCTAGAGGCATCCTTTCATCTCTTCCCTGTCCCCTCCTCTCCTCTTCTCCGTCTATGAACCATATGCAGAGCACAAATGCCCCCTTCTGGCCACGGGATGCCACATGCCACAATAAATATGTTATGGACAGTAGATGGTGCACTTCACCAATTGAACCAATCTAGATGAACAGTGCCTTCAGAAAGTATTCATACCCCTTGACTTTTTTCCACATTTCCTTGTGTTACACTTACAGACTGAATTCAAAATGTATTAATATTTTTTTTCACCCATCTACACACAATACCTCATAATGACAAAGTGAAAACATGTTTTTGAAATTGTTCTACATTTATTTCAAATTAACATTTTTTTAATTTTTTTTTAAATACTGAAATATCTAATTTACATAAGTATTCACACCCCTGAGTCAGTACTTTGTAGAAGCACAATTGACAGCGATTACAGCTGTGAGTCTTTCTTGGTAAGTCTCTAAGAGATTTCCACACCTGGATTGTGCAACATTTGCCAATTATTCTTTTCAAAATTCTTCAAGCTCTGTAAAATTGGTTGTTGATCATTACTGACAACCATTTTCAGGTCTTGCGATAGATTTTTCCAGTAGATTTAAGTCAAAACATTAACTTGGCCACTCAGGAACATTCACTGTCTTCTTGGTAAGCAACTCAATCGTAGATTTGGCCTCGTGTTTTAGGTTATTGTCCTGCTGTTTGATGGAAAGCAAACTGAACCAGGTTTTCCTGTAGGATTTTGACTGTGCTAAGCTCCATTCCATTATTGTTTTGTCCTGAAAAACTCCCCAGACCTTAAACATTACAAGCATACCCATAGCATGATGCAGCCACCACTATGCTTGAAAATATTGAGTGTCGTACTCAGTAATGTGTTGTATTGTACTTGCCCCAAACATAACACTTTGTATTCAGACAAAAGGTGAATTGCTTGGTCACTTAAATATTACTTTAATTCCTTGTTGCAAACAGGATGCATGTTTTGGAATATTTGTATTTTGTACAGGCTTCCTTCTTTTCACTCTGTCAATTAGGTTAGTATTATGGAGTAATTACAATGTTGTTGATCCATCCTCAGTTTTCTCTAATTACAGCCCTTAAACTCTGTAACTGTTTTAAACTTCCCATTGGCCTCATGGTGAAATTGATGCAATTTCAATGTTGTTTGAGTTGCTTTGTGCATCAGCAAATTTGCCTTGAGATGATTTTACTGCAACACTGCTCACTGCAGTGAGTTGCTTGACATAGGTGTTTCCAAAGAGCTGTCAGTCAAGGTGAGCTCATGAATATAAGCTCCCTGCCCACTCAGCCTATCTTTTCAACATTTTCAGAATGACTGTTCGGGACCTTTAATGTCTTTTGAACTGTGTTTCCTGACTGAATCAGCGTTCAAATGTAATGAATTGTGTTTGTGGTAGAGCCTCATTGGCAGCTATTGTTATCATACTGTATGTCTGCATCAGACTGTCGGCTAGACTCAGACCCCATTTAGAACCAGAGGCCTCAATATCCTATCAGACTGTCTGCAATACCCAGACCCCATTTAGAACCAGAGGCCTCAATATCCTATCAGACTGTCTGCAATACCCAGATCCCCATTTAGAACCAGAGGCCTCAATATCCTATCAGACTGTCTACAATACCCAGACCCCATTTAGAACCAGAGGCCTCAATATCCTATCAGACTGTCTACAATACCCAGACCCCATTTAGAACCAGAGGCCTCAATATCCTATCAGACTGTCTGCAATACCCAGACCCCAATTAGAACCAGAGGTTCCAATATCCTATCAGACTGTCTGCAATACCCAGACCCCATTTAGAACCAGAGGTTCCAATATCCTATCAGACTGTCTGCAATACCCAGACCCCATTTAGAACCAGAGGTTCCAATATCCTATCAGACTGTCTGCAATACCCAGACCCCATTTAGAACCAGAGGTTCCAATATCCTATCAGACTGTCTGCAATACCCAGACCTCATTTAGAACCAGAGGTTCCAATATCCTGTCAGACTGTCTACAATACCCAGACCCCATTTAGAACCAGAGGCCTCAATATCCTATCAGACTGTCTACAATACCCAGACCCCCATTTAGAACCAGAGGCCTCAATATCCTATCAGACTGTCTGCAATACCCAGACCCCATTTAGAACCAGAGGCCTCAATATCCTATCAGACTGTCTGCAATACCCAGACCCCATTTAGAACCAGAGGCCTCAATATCCTATCAGACTGTCTACAATACCCAGACCCCATTTAGAACCAGAGGCCTCAATATCCTATCAGACTGTCTGCAATACCCAGACCCAATTTAGAACCAGAGGCCTCAATATCCTATCAGACTGTCTGCAATACCCAGACCCCATTTAGAACCAGAGGTTCCAATATCCTGTCAGACTGTCTGCAATACCCAGACCCCATTTAGAACCAGAGGTTCCAATATCCTGTCAGACTGTCTGCAATACCCAGACCCCATTTAGAACCAGAGGTTCCAATATCCTATCAGACTGTCTGCAATACCCAGACCCCATTTAGAACCAGAGGCCTCAATATCCTATCAGACTGTCTGCAATACCCAGACCCCATTTAGAACCAGAGGTTCCAATATCCTATCAGACTGTCTGCAATACCCAGACCCCATTTAGAACCAGAGGCCTCAATATCCTATCAGACTGTCTGCAATACCCAGACCCCATTTAGAACCAGAGGCCTCAATATCCTATCAGTCAACAACACACCCTGGGCCTCTTTATCTCGAGAGGAAGGCGTATCCCACCTCTCTCTCTCTCTCTCTCCTCTCTCTCTCTCCTCTCTCTCTCTCTCATCTCTCTCTCTCTCTCTCTCTCTCTCTCACATCTCTCTCTCTCTCCCTTGTGTTTGGCCAGGCTGGTGAGAGCACAAACCTTTCTGCAAAACAGGTCACCTACAGGAGACAAATCATAATTTGGGAACCAGGAGAGCATTCGTCTCTCCAAAACCAGGGAACCAGGAGAGCTTTCATCTCTCCAAAACCTGCCAATTCTCCCACGAACTGCTGTAATGTCGTGGATCGAAGATAAATAACGGCCAGCTTGTTCTCTCTCTGTTGTAGTGTTGAGCGGATCAAGCTCCCGCGACACACACGCACACACACAGCTCGGGCGTTCCCGCGACTCCTCAGCGGCCAACGGAAGGGGTGGCAGGAGAGAGGAGAGGGAGAAAGGAGGAGGAGAAGGGGAGAGAGGAGGGGAGGAAACCCAACTGTTTTGGCGCCAGTAAATATAGACTATACGCCAGTAAATATAGACTATAAGCATACACACTGAAATAAGAGGGAAACCGTCGCAGTGCTATTTTATTTCAGTGTGGATGAAACTAGGATGAGAGGACGCCAAAGGAGAGAGACGCCATCGGTGACAAGTTAAAGGACTCCGCTATTGGGTAAGTAGCCTGGCTACTGGTCTGTCTGCTCGTTACACGTAGTGTCTACTCACGACTATACTTGACCTGATTTCCGCGAATTTGTTGACTAGCCGTAGCGCTCCACTGCCTCAGCATCACGGAACAGCGATGAAGGATGGAGGTGAGGAGAGAAGGGGATGGAGGAGATGGAGCAGAGAGAGAGATGCAGAATAGAGGGAAAACGAGTTGAAGAGACAGTGTGTGCTTTCTAATGTAGGCATAATGTATTATAAATTATACAGATCCCGTTAATGCATACATGGAAATGCATGACAATAATGTGAACAAAACAATATGATAATAAATACTACTCTTACATAAATATATAAACGATATACAGTACAGGCATAGCCGGAATTAAGAAATCATAGACCCCGGGCACTGTTTTGTTTTTTTGCCCCCACACACTTCCTGGCCACACCATTATTTCTGTAAACAAATCCATGCACCAAGATGCAATTCAATGCGTGGTTTCCTGTTGAAGAAAAAGCCCCTTTATAATAAAGCCATAATAACATGTGTAATGTAGACTACAGTTGAGCAGGGGCGTTTTTAGATTTCCACACATGGGGAACACTTGTTTGCAGGGTCCAAATATTTGTTTGCCTTTTAAAAACGCATTTCATACAATTCTACATACTTTACATACTTTACATGATAGAAGACATTAGCGGAATCGTTTCTAATACCACACAAATGACCGAAATCAGTGGCTACTCTGACACTAACAAACTGAGATCAATCTGGTCTGGAATTCAAACAAATAATAGCCCAGGCTAATGAAGCGACACACATTGTACAATATTGGGAGGCAATATAGACTATATATACAAAAGTATGTGGACACCCCTTCAAATTAGTGAATTCGGCTATTCCAGCCACACCCGTTGCTGACAGGTGTATAAAATCGAGCACACAGCCATGCAATCTCCATAGACAAACATTGGCAGTAGAATGGCCTTACTGAAGAGCTCAGTGACTTTCAACGTGCCACCGTCATAGGCCACCTTTCCAACAAGTCAGTTCGTCAAATTTCTGCCCCCGCTAGAGCTGGTCCGGTCAACTGTACATGCTGTTATTATGAAGTGTAAACGTCTAGGAGCAACAACGGCTCAGCCGCGAAGTGGTAGCCCACACAAACTCACAGAATGGGACCGCAGAGTGCTGAAGCACGTAGCACGTAAAATAGTCTGTCCTTGGTTGCAACACTCACTACCGAGTTCCAAACTGCCTCTGGAAGCAACGTCAACAAAAGAACTGTTGGTTGGGAGCTTCATGAAATGGGTTTCCATGGGTCTCCCGAGGGCCGCAGCGGTCTAAGGCACTGTATCACAGTGCTAGAGGTGTTACTACAGACCCAGGTTCATTCCCGGGCTTAGCCACAACCGGCCGTGGCCATAGGACGGCACACAATTGGCCCAGTGTCGTCCGGGTTAGGCGAGGGTTTGGCCGGGGGGGCTTTACTTGGCTCATCGCGCTCTAGTGACTCCTTGTGGCGGGCCGAGTGCCTGCAGGCTGACCCCGGTCACCAGTTGAACTGTTTCCTCCGACACATTGGTGCGGCTGGCTTCTGGGTTAAGCTGGCGAGTGTTAAGGAGCGCGGTTAGGCATGTCATGTTTCGGAGGACGCATGATTCCACCGTCGCCTCTCCCGAGACCGCTGGGGAGTTACAGCGATGATTCAAGATTGAAATTGGGGAGAAAAAAGGGGTGAATAATACAAAATACAAAAAAATACAACAAAAAAAGGGTTTCCATGGCCGAGCAGCCGCACACACGCAAGCCTAATGCTTCGATCACACTGACAGTATCATTGCATTTTGGTACACCAGAATTACATTAATTTCCAATGAAACGCTCCGTTTGCCTTGCAGCATTGCGTTGCAGAGGCAGTTGCAGTGCGTTCGGTGTGGTACGTACGTTGGATTTATCGAACGTATGCGTCAAACTGTATGTGTAGACGGCTTGACAGAAATGGTAGCAGAAGGTGAATGTTGAACTTTTGTTGCATGCATATCCAGATGATGCTGCGTACTATTTTGCGCAGCGACGCTGTTGGTGTGATCGAAGCGTAAGATCACCATGCGCAATGCCAAGCGTCGGCTGGAGTGGTGTAAAGCTCGCTGCCATTGGACTCTGGAGCAGTGGAAACGCCTTCTCTGGATAGGTGAATCACGCTTCACCGTCTGGCAGTCCAACGGACAAATCTGGGTTTGGCAGATGCCAGGAGAACGCCAATGCATAGTGCCAGCTGTAAAGTTTGGTGGAGGAGGAATAATGGTCTGGGGCTGTTTTTCATGGTTTGGGCTAGGTCCCCTTAATACTGCATCTAGCTCTGACCTCAACTCCATCAAACACCTTTAGGATGATTTGGAACATCAACAGCGAGCTGGGCCTAATTGCCCAACATCAGTGCCGACCTCACTAATGCTCTTGTGGCTGAATGGAAGCAAGTCCACACAGCAATGTTCCAACATCTAGTGGAAGCCTTCCCAGAAGAGTGGAGGCTGTTATAGCAGTGGGTAAGCCCCTCCATTAACCCGGCCCTGAGTATAGGGAGGACACTCAGACAGTCTCCTCTCTTGCAGAAAATGTGAAAACAAACAGTATGTTGAATAGCTTATTCTAGGCCTTATGTTCTCAAACGGTCAGGAGGACTTGGCTAACACAAATAATAATTTGACAATTTTAATTGTTGCTACATAGGAGAGGACCTAAGTGACACTAAACGATTCCAATATGTTAGTGTAATCATTTATGATGTAGGCCTACCTTTCATGTTTATCTATTTCTTTGACACA
>NC_042995.1:8081409-8216409 GCF_901001165.1 Salmo trutta | reverse complement strand
CGAATGAACAATGTAACCATGCCGAATGAACCCTGTAACCATGCCGGATTAACCCTGTAACCATGCCGAATTAACCCTGTAACCATGCCGGATTAACCCTGTAACCATGCCGAATTAAGCCTTTAACCATGCCAAATTAACCCTGTAACCATGCTGAATTAACCCTGTAACCATGCCGAATTAACCCTGTAACCATACCGAATTAACCCTGTAACCATGCCGAATTAACCCTGTAACCATGCCGAATTAACCCTGTAACCATGCTGAATTAACCCTGTAACCATGCTGAATTAATGCATCAAAAATAGACGTTGATCCATAATACTGTACGTCGATGTTCGAACGGAAACTATGAGATCTTGTGTTAGATCAGGGTTTCCCAAACTGGGTCCTGGGGCCCCGTCTGGGTGCACATTTTGATTCAAATAATCCAGGCTTGATGATGAGTTGGTTATTTGAATCACCTGTGTAGTGCTAGGGCAAAAAACAAAACGTGCACCCAGGGGGAGGCCCCAGGACCCAGTTTGGGAAACCCTGTGTTAGACAACCAACCATTTGTATGTTAGATCAATATTTTGCCTGTTCTACCATCCTGAAACATCCTGTTACTGTCAAACTTCCTGCCACTCATAGCTTTTTACCCCTCCTCCCACCTCACACACACACACACACACACACACACACACACACACACACACCTCAGACCTATTAGCCCTTTCAGCCCTTATCCCTCCAGGCCTCCAGACCCCCTATCCCTCCAGACTCCCTATCCCTCCAGACCCCCTATCCCTCCAGACCCCCTATCCCTCCAGACCCCCTATCCCTCCAGACCTCCCTATCCCTCCAGACTCCCTATCCCTCCAGACCCCCTATCCCTCCAGACCCCCTATCCCTCCAGACCCCCTATCCCTCCAGACCCCCTATCCCTCCAGACCTCCAGACCCCTATCCCTCCAGACCCTATCCCTCCAGACCCCCTATCCCTCCAGACCTCCAGACCCCCTATCCCTCCAGACCCCCTATCCCTCCAGACCCCCCTATCCCTCCAGACCCCCCATCCCTCCAGACCTATCCCTCCAGACCCCCTATCCCTCCAGACCTCCAGACCCCCTATCCCTCCAGACCTCCTATCCCTCTATCCCTCCAGACCCCCTATCCCTCCAGAACCCCTATCCCTCCAGACCTCCAGACCCCCTATCCCTCCAGACCTCCTATCCCTCTAGACCTCCAGACTCCCTATCCCTCCAGACCCCCCTATCCCCTCCAGACATCCTATCCCTCCAGACCTCCTATCCCTCCAGTCATCCTATCCCTCCAGACCCCCTATCCCTCCAGACCCCCTATCCCTCCAGACCTCCTATCCCTCCAGTCATCCTATCCCTCTAGACATCCTATCCCTCCAGACCCCCTATCCCTCCAGTCATCCTATCCCTCCAGTCATCCTATCCCTCTAGACATCCTATCCCTCCAGACCCCCTATCCCTCCAGACCCCCTATCCCTCCAGACCTCCTATCCCTCCAGTCATCCTATCCCTCTAGACATCCTATCCCTCCAGACCCCCTATCCCTCCAGTCATCCTATCCCTCCAGACTCCCTATCCCTCCAGACCCCCTATCCCTCCAGTCATCCTATCCCTCCAGACTCCCTATCCCTCCAGACCCCCCTATCCCTCCAGTCATCCTATCCCTCCAGTCATCCTATCCCTCCAGACTCCCTATCCCTCCAGACTCCCTATCCCTCCAGTCATCCTATCCCTCCAGACTCCCTATCCCTCCAGACCCCCTATCCCTCCAGACCTCCTATCCCTCCAGACCCCCTATCCCTCCAGACTCCCTATCCCTCCAGACCCCCTATCCCTCCAGACCTCCTATCCCTCCAGACTCCCTATCCCTCCAGACATCCTATCCCTCTAGACATCCTATCCCTCCAGACACCCTATCCCTCCAGACCTCCTATCCCTCCAGACCCCCTATCCCTCCAGACCCCCTATCCCTCCAGACCCCCTATCCCTCCAGACCTCCTATCCCTCCAGACCTCCTATCCCTCCAGACCCCCTATCCCTCCATACCTCCTATCCCTCCAGACCCCCTATCCCTCCAGACCTCCTATCCCTCCAGACCTCCTATCCCTCCAGACCCCCTATCCCTCCAGACCTCCTATCCCTCCAGACCCCCTATCCCTCCAGACTCCCTATCCCTCCAGACATCCTATCCCTCTAGACATCCTATCCCTCCAGTCATCCTATCCCTCCAGACTCCCTATCCCTCCAGACCCCCTATCCCTCCAGACTCCCTATCCCTCCAGACCCCCTATCCCTCTAGACCTCCTATCCCTCCAGACCCCCTATCCCTCCAGACCTCCTATCCCTCCAGACCCCCTATCCCTCCAGACTCCCTATCCCTCCAGACATCCTATCCCTCTAGACATCCTATCCCTCCAGTCATCCTATCCCTCCAGACTCCCTATCCCTCCAGACCCCCTATCCCTCCAGACTCCCTATCCCTCCAGACTCCCTATCCCTCTAGACATCCTATCCCTCCAGACCCCCTATCCCTCCAGACTCCCTATCCCTCCAGACCCCCTATCCCTCCAGACTCCCTATCCCTCCAGACCCCCTATCCCTCCAGACCTCCTATCCCTCCAGACCTCCTATCCCTCCAGACTCCCTATCCCTCCAGACCTCCTATCCCTCCAGACCTCCTATCCCTCCAGACTCCCTATCCCTCCAGACCCCCTATCCCTCCAGACTCCCTATCCCTCCAGACATCCTATCCCTCTAGACATCCTATCCCTCCAGACCCCCTATCCCTCCAGACCCCTATCCCTCCAGACTCCCTATCCCTCCAGACCCCCTATCCCTCCAGACATCCTATCCCTCCAGACTCCCTATCCCTCCAGAACCCCTATCCCTCCAGACCTCCTATCCCTCCAGACCCCCTATCCCTCCAGACCCCCTATCCCTCCAGACCTCCTATCCCTCCAGACCTCCTATCCCTCCAGACCCCCTATCCCTCCAGACCCCCTATCCCTCCATACCTCCTATCCCTCCAGACCTCCTATCCCTCCAGACCCCCTATCCCTCCAGACCCCCTATCCCTCCATACCTCCTATCCCTCCATACCTCCTATCCCTCCATACCTCCTATCCCTCCAGACCTCCTATCCCTCCAAACCTCCTATCCCTCCAAACCTCCTATCCCTCCAGACCTCCTATCCCTCCAAACCTCCTATCCCTCCAAACCTCCTATCCTTCCAGACCTCCTAACAACGTACAGCCTGTAGATGAATGTCTGTAGCTGAACATCCAGAAGCATTAGGCTAATGCTAGAAGCCGTAATGGACTCATATCCGGCATGAACATGCAGACACAGCACACATCACATTGGTTAAAATGTTTAACATGGCCACTTACTGTGTGTGTGTGTGTGTGTGTGTGTGTGTGTTGTGTGTGTGTGTGTGTTGTGTGTGTGTGTGTGTGTGTGTGTGTGTGTGTGTGTGTGTGTGTGTGTGTGTGTGTGTGTGTGTTTGTTGTGTCTTTACAGGAGAAGAGGAAGAGGCAGACAGAGATCGAGAACAAGAGGAGACAGCTGGAAGATGACAGAAGACAGCTTCAACACCTAAAGGTACAGACACACACACACACACACACACACACACACACACACACACACACACACACACACACACACACACTCTTATCGTAAGAGTAAGGATGTTAACCCCGGTGTCCTGGCTAAATTCCTAATCTGGCCTTCATACCATCACAGTCACTTAATCATCCCCAGCTTCCAATTGGCTAATTCATCCCCCCTCCTCTCCCCTGTAACTATTCCCCAGGTCGTTGCTGTAAATGAGAAAGTGTTCTCAGTCAACTTACCTGGTAAAATAAGGGTAAAATAAAAAATAAACACACACACACATACACACACACACACAGGCCTTTGTGTCTCTGTTTAGTACCAGATAGAAACACACTCGGCTGTCACAGACTGTTAACACAAGCTAGGAGATAAAGCCTGCTTCGATGCACATTACATAGCCTCCCTGTTATCTCCCCTCTAGCTGACTTAACCAAAGTTAAAATAGCCCTTTGATAACCCTTCACACACTGACTGAAACACCAGCCTCTGATAAAGTAGTGTGTGTTAGAACACCACCAATGACCTTGTGTGCTCCCATTCCTGTCTTTTCTGTGTGTGGCTAAAACGGGGTACAGTATGTGTGTGAGAGTGGTTTCCTGCTCAGAGGGAGTGGAACACAAATCTGTTTCCTCTGACCAACCTTCTATGGATTGTCTCTAGACACACGCACACACACCGTCACACACACACACACACACACACACACACGCACACGCACGCACGCACGCACGCACACACACACACACACACAATGAGTTCTACAGCGGCTGTTTCTAATTAGGTGTCATATGTGATGATGTAATGCAGCCTGGAGATTTTGTGATGTAACCATGGAGACGTGCACACGTATGGTAGAGAAGTAAAAGTTTGAGAGTAGAGTAAGGTGTGTGTGTGAGTGTGTGTGTATGAGTGTGTGTGTGTGTGTGTGTGTGTGTGTGTGTGTGTGTGTGTGTGTGTGTGTGTGTGTGTGTGTGTGTGAGTGTGTGTGTATGAGTGTGTGTGTGTGTGCGTGTGTTCCTTCCATTGTCAGTAGTGTAAGTAGTTTTTACACCAGAACAATGAACAGCGTGCTGAGCTGGGGAGGGATGTGCATATCCAATTATATCCAATTATGTGGGTGGGGGGAAGGGGAGACACTGCTGATGGCTACTTTACTGAGGAAAAATGTACTTACTATGTCTGATGTGTGGTTGACCCACCTAGCTATCTGAAGATGAATGCACTAACTGGAAGTCGCTCTGGATAAGAGAGTCTGCTAAATGACTCAAATGTAAATGTAAAATGGAGGGAGAGAGAGAAATATGAAAGAGAGAGGGAGGAGTTTTATGCAGCGTTACGGGAAAAAGTATATACATATTTGCTTAATGGAGAGAGAGATAGAAAGAGAGAGTGACGGATGAGAGACAGTGAAGTAGAGAGAGAGAGAGAGAGAGAGAGAGAGAGAGAGATGGATGAAGAAAAGGGGAGTGTTGTTTGTAAATTATTTTTCATCATATGGTTGGAATGCACATACAGCTGACAGGAGAATGCTGGGGAGAGAAGGACTACTCCTTTTCCCTGGAACTGGTCTAGCTGACAGGAGAATGCTGGGGAGAGAAGGACTACTCCTTTTTCCTGGAGCTGGTCTAGCTGACAGAAGAATGCTGGAGAGAGAAGGACTACTCCTTTTCCCTGGAGCTGGTCTAGCTGACAGGAGAATGCTGGAGAGAGAAGGACTACTCCTTTTTCCTGGAGCAGGTCTAGCTGACAGGAGAATGCTGGGGAGAGAAGGCCTACTCCTTTTCCCTGGAGCTGGTCTAGCTGACAGGAGAATGCTGGGGAGAGAAGGCCTACTCCTTTAACCTGGAGCTGGTCTAGCTAACAGGAGAATGCTGGGGAGAGAAGGACTACTCCTTTTTCCTGGAGCTGGTCTAGCTGACAGAAGAATGCTGGGTAGAGAAGGACTACTCCTTTTCCCTGGAGCTGGTCTAGCTGACAGAAGAATGCTGGGTAGAGAAGGACTACTCCTTTTCCCTGGAGCTGGTCTAGCTGACAGGAGAATGCTGGGGAGAGAAGGACTACTCCTTTTTCCTGGAGCTGGTCTAGCTGACAGGAGAATGCTGGAGAGAGAAGGACTACTCCTTTTTCCTGGAGATGGTCTAGCTGACAGAAGAATGCTGGGTAGAGAAGGCCTAGTCCTTTTTCCTGGAGCTGGTCTACGTAGCTGACAGTGTCGCTGCCTGAAATATACACTTAGAAAAAAGGCTTTAGAACCCTTTTGGGTTCCATGTAGAATCCTCTGTGGAAAGTGTTCTACAAGGAACCGAAAGGGTTCTACCCTTAACCAAAAAGGGTTCTTCAAAGTGTTCTCTTATGGGGACAGCCGAAGAACCCTTATTGGTTCATTTTTTTTCTAAGTGTGTACATTGCCTAAATACCTTCCTCTGTTACCAGTGGTTGAACCTCTATTTCCTACTGTCTGTCTACCCTCTCTCAATGCCCTTGCTCATTCTATTCTACCTGTGTGTGTGTGTGTGTGTGTGTGTGTGTGTGTGTGTGTGTGTGTGTGTGCGTGCGTGCGTGCGTGCGTAGTCAAAAGCTCTGAGAGAGCGCTGGTTGTTGGATGGGGCTCCAGAGGAAGATGAGACTCAGAGACGACTTCAGGAGGACGAAGAGAGGACTAAGGCACTAGAGAAGAGCATCCTCTGGTTAGTACACATACATACACACACACATAGGCACACACACACACATACACACACACACACGCCGTTGCCGGTCGTCATTGTCGATAAAGCAAAGTAACTCTTTACTTTCTCTTTAATACTCTTTCTCCACACACTCCATTCATGTGTAATTAATGTGTGTGTGTGTGTGTGTGCGTGCGTGCGTGCGTGCGTGTGTGTGTGTGTGTGTGTGTGTGTGTGTGTGTCAGCCTGGAGCAGGAGATAGAGGAGCTGGAGAATCCGGTCGTGACCAAAGAGAACGGAGGAGGTCAGTTCTACTGTTAATAAACTGTTAACATTCTGATCATTATTTTCCATCTGGTATTGCATTTTTTCCATTTGTTAAAAATTACCAAAACTTTACCAACATTTGCTGATTATATGATGCAAACTATTTTTATATGACGGGACTTTATTCACATAAAAACAGTCGGATGGAAACCTGGCTAATGTTTTCTAGATTTTTGTCCATGTAGAGCCTAACCAGCTCCCCCCCCTCTCACTCACCTCTTTCTCTCCCCCTCTCTATTGACCCCCTCTCTCCTCTCCCTTCTCTCCCCAGCTGTAAATGGAGTATCACAGAACCAGAGTCCTAGAAGAGAACTAACAGGAGTAGAAGCCAAGTTGTTGGGTCCCAGTCCAGACCAGGCCAGCGCTGAGAACCCTGTTACCCTGGTCTTCATGGGCTATACAGCTCTGGAGGGTGAGATAGCGGGGGAGGTGGGGGAGGCAGTGGGGACAGAGGGTGGAGACGGCTCAGTCAAGGCGGAGCTTGTGATGCTACCAGATGGGGAGGGGAAGGGGGGTAGGAGAGGGGGAGACGGAGACCCAGGCAGCAGCCAATGGGAGTACGGGTGAGAAGGGGGAGGCAAGGGGGGCAAATGGGGGAGGAGGGGAGGAGGGGGAGAAGGAGAAGAAACAGAGTTGCAAGTGTTGCACAGTCATGTGAGTGTGTGTGTGTGTGTGTGTGTGTGTGTGTGTGTGTGTGTGTGTGTGTCAAAGAAAAATAGATGTGTGTGAGAGTTTGTGTGTGTGTGTGTGAGTGTGTCAGAGCAAGAGAGACTTGAGTGCGTACGTGTGTATGCGTGTCTGATCACACACTTATCAGCACTACAAAACCAAACAGTCCGACTCCTCCTGCCAAGCAGCAAAAACTACAGCCAACACCAACCATATACAGCCAACAGACACTGGAGAATCAGTACTACTGTGTATTACTGTAGTAGTACTACAACAACAACCTACAGCCAGGACAATATACACTAGACTATGTACTACTCTAGTACTACAATAACAACCTACAGCCAGGACAATATACACTAGACTATGTACTACTCAAGTACTACAATAACAACCTACAGCCAGGACAATATACACTAGACTATGTACTACTCTAGTACTACAATAACAATGGGGAAATCTGAAATGGAACCCTATTCCCTATAGTACTTTAGGCCAAAACACTCCCACAGTGCACTAGTATAGGGAAAAGGCTGCTATTTCAGATGCAGCTAGTACCTCCAGACTGATCAAACAAAAACTCCCTCACTGTGTACTGCTATCGTACTACTATTTACTACGATGTATTTCTTCTGATATGGATTATTCTTTTATTTTGATTGCTATTTTTATATTTTTCTGTCTTGACATTTATAGTGTATTCTGTGTGTACTTCTGTATTCTATTCTATCAATATTATCTTTATTATTGAACTGGATGTGCCGTCACGTTATTGTTGAAAAGAAAATGTAGCAGGTCTTTGTATTGTAATGTGTCTGCTATCGGAGCCATCTGGAAAATGTCTATCATTGTTTTTTAGTCCAGAATATGAAGAAGACATACATTTTGTATATTTCTCTGTGTATCAAGTATTTATCAGTCAGTTTCATATTATATTGTCTCTGTAATATAATTTCACAGTGTGAACAGTATTCAAATATATTGATATCAAGTTTTATACAATGTATTTATTTGTTTGGTTTCTGCCAAATCATAGCCAGCCACACTCTGCATGCAAGCTTGTACCATCATCACAAATCAGTAGGTAAACCAATCAATCAATGAATCAAGAAACCACACCATGTCATCTGGTACATCTCAGATAACATCATTATCTCTGTTTTAAACTGTCCATCCCATGTCATCATCTCTATCTCATCATCTCAAGTCATTTATACTCCACTTACATCTAGTAATCTATTGATCTCTATTCATCTCTACTAATCTCCTCATTAGACTCACTATGACACTGTGCAACTCATAAACACATTTCACTATTATATTGTTAAAAAATGTAAAGGATGGCTGGTTCACTGTTTGAGTCAAGCCCAGCCATTGTTTAAATGCTGATGCTTATGAATTTGTTGAGTCAGTGATGTTGAATCTTCTGATGTAGCATTAACTCTAACTCTGATTAGTGTTGTTATGATCGTAATACTCCTCATCAGGTCTGATCAGTATCATTGATAACTAATCCATCATCACGGCATATTGCTTAACATGAATGTAATAATGGGTTCTACTGGGATCGAAGGGAAGGTGAAATCTGTCGTCAGCAGAATAAACCTTCCATTCCCAGAGACTCTCTGGTGTCTGTGTGTTCCATTACCCTGCTCTACAGTGTACACTAGGGGAAAGAGAACGGGTGGGGTCTGGGATGAGAGAGGGAGGAGGGAGAGAAGGGAGACTGGAGTGGATAGGTTGAATGAAGGGAAATAGAGAGGGGATGGGGAGGAGAGGGAGGTGGAGAGAGAAGGTGGGGTTAGGGGGAGTGAGAGATTACAGATCTCTCGCTGGAACCAGGGAGTGTGATGGTCTTGGGTTAGCTGGGGTCGTTTATGGGTCAGATCCACACACCATAGATTACCTCTGCTTTTTTATGCATTGGAAATAGTAACAACTGTTTCAAACCACTAAATACAACAACAACAAAAACATGCAAAAAAACCCCACTTGGGTCAAGTATGTGAAATACTTTTAATAATTGATGTGTGGTTGATTTTGTTTACCCAGCATGGAGTTTGTACCTAAATGACTATTCCATTGTATCCAGCATGGTAATCTGCTGCTGAAGTATGAAGAACGTTGACAATTTGACCCAGCAGGTCTGCCTCAGAGTCCCATGGTAAACCAAATCACACAGCTGCTCCTCCTCAGTCAGCCCTGTAACAGACAAATTATGCCATCTGTTGGCCAATGCATGAACTACAACCCTGTATGGAATTTGTATTTTCTGAACTACATGAACTGATTGTGAAACAGGAAAGAAGCAGCATTCATTGTTTAGTTGCAAAGGTTTGCGAGTCAGCCATCCAATACCAGAACATAATAAATCAATGTGTGTCAATGAAAACCATTCTTCGTTATTTTTCCAGGTAAACAAATGCAAAGCAAGGGTATGGTTTCACAGTGATTATGGTCAAGTTTCGGCCGAGAACTTTAAGAGAACGTTATACCCACCCTTTTACGAACCAATCAAATCGCGATGCTAGGTGTAAGTGCCCGCCCATTTCGGGTTCTTCCAAGTACCTGGACCAATCAACGAACGCCTCGGTGTATTCAGCCATTTTGTATGAAAATCAAGGAAATCTGCCGCCGCTCCAGAGACCTGTGGATTATATCGAACGATGGAAGGGTGAGTGAAAAATATGTAGTTTTATGTCGAAAAGAAACGGAAATAATCTAACCGTAGTTTGACTATTTATATATTTTTTGATATATAGCTATGTTATGCAATATGTTTAGTAGTAGTTTAGCGTTTAGTTTGAGACGAGATGATGCTTGAGACTTTCAACAAGGCTAGCTAGTTAGCATTGTCTGCGCGTGAGCGTGTCCGGAAGGGATGCGAACTAGTTGAAGTTAAGACTTTTAATAAGGGTTGTTTATTTTTTAAACTTATTATATTGCAAATAACAGAAAAAACGCTAGTTGCAGTTTTTTTCCATGTAGACGAAAGTAACCACCTTTAAAGTATTGCCAAATTTAGTTTAAAAAAAACGCCCATCTTGAATCAACGTGTCTTTGTAACGTTAGCTAGTTTCCGCATTCCATATGTGCGCTCGTGTTTGTGGAAGGCGAATGTTGTGTGTTCAGGATTAGGGTAATTCTTCCAATTCTATGGCTATTAGCTGCTCAGGGGACATTTCAATTCAACGAGGTGAACTAACGCAAACTTTTCTTGAGTCAATGCAGTTTCTAGCTAGCTATGAACTTCCATAAAGTTAGTAACTAAACTTCCTCTTTCCTCCTCCATTTCCTTCTCTCCTCTCTTTTCCCCCCTTTGTTTCAACAGACACAAGTTAGATGCTGATCTGTATCCTATGGGACCTGGCTACGTCACAGACATAGAGTAAGTCTCCTGATAGATTTTACATTTACAATCAATCAAAAATGTAATGTAAAATGTTGATTGAGTGATTTACTGATTGGTTGATCTTTTAGGAAAATGCATCCTGCCCTCTTTGGAGTAACTCAAATGAGTAACCCTCCTTTTCTCTCTCTCCCCAGTGTTTCAGTGGGTACCAAGGTAGGTGTCTTCATTCACAATTTAATTCCTTGTTTTTTCTCTCTGTCTTCTGTGCTAAAACGTTGGTTAAAGTCTCTCCTCTGTGGCTGTGTCTCTGAGTGCTGTTAGCATGAGTGTCTTGTGTCTCTGGCTGGAACAGTAGCTGTATTGTAGAGAGATGGAGTGAGGCTGCTGGGCCACTCCAGACATGAGCACCATTGACTGACTGACACAGAGCAGCTTCATTAACTGTAGTCTGGCTGAGCAAGACCATCTGTCTGACAGACTATTCCTCTCCAGCCATTACTCTGTTAATACATTTACCCGGGTCGTATTTGTTGGTACATGTAGCAAGACGTTTTGCAACAGAAAATGGAAACAAGTTTGTTATTGGGCATGTTCAGGGTTTTCTTCGGTTGGTGCTTAGTCAATACAACCCAGCTAGGCCTGTCTCTGTCTCCATGGTGTATGTGGTTATGATCATTGTGAATGTTCCTTTCTCTTCCAGAGGGGATCTGATGAACTCTTCTCCTCCTACATCATGACCCCAGGTGTGTGTGTAGCTGATGGTTAATCAGAATTTTCTCTGTTGTTCTCTAGTAGTTAATGGTAATGTGTCTGGTAATCAGAATGTTCTATGTTGTTCTCTAGTATCTGATGTTAATGTCTGGTAATCAGAATGTTCTGTGCTGTTCTCTAGTAGTTAATGGTGCTAAGAGTAGGAAGTTACATTAAAAAGGTGTCTGTGTTTGTAGCCAACGGTAATGACAGTAAGAAGTTCAAAGGTGAGATGCGGAGCCCCAGTGCTCCATCGCGTGTCATCCACCTGCGCCAGCTGCCTGGGGACATCCAGGATTCTGAGGTCATCAGCATGGGAATGCCCTTTGGGAAGGTCACCAACCTTCTGATGATGAAGGGAAAGAACCAGGTACACGGGCACACTACAGATCCTCTACCCTAAAGGTGTTCACATACACTACAGATCCTCTACCCTAAAGGTGTTCACATACACTACAGATCCTCTACCCTGAAGGTGTTCACACACACACACTACATATCCTCTACTCTAAAGGTGTTCACACACACACTACATATCCTCTACCCTAAAGGTGTTCACACACACACTACAGATCCTCTACCCTGAAGGTGGTTCACACACACACTACATATCCTCTACCCTAAGGTGTTCACACACACACTACACTATCATCACCCTAAAGGTGTTCACACACACACCACAGATCCTTTACCCTAAAGGTGTTCACACACACACTACAGATCCTCTACCCTAAAGGTGTCACACACACGCTACAGATCCTCTACCCTGAAGGTGTTCACCACACACTACATATCCTCTACCCTAAAGGTGTTCACACACACGCTACCGATCCTCTACCCTGAAGGTGTTCACACACACATACAGATCCTCTACCCTAAAGGGGTTCACACCACCACAGATCCTTTACCAAAGGTGTTCACACACACACGCTACAGATCCTCTACCCTGAAGGTGTTCACACACACACTACAGATCCTCTACCTAAAGGTGTTGCACACACACGCTACAGATCCTCTACCACTAAAGGGGTTCACACACACCACAGATCCTTTACCCTAAAGGTGTTCACACACACCACAGATCCTTTACCCTAAAGGTGTTCCACACACGCTACAGATCCTCTACCCTAAAGGGGTTCACACACACGCTACAGATCCTCTACCCTAAAGGTGTTCACACACACACTACAGATCCTCTACCCTAAAGGGGTTCACACACACGCTACAGATCCTCTACCCTAAAGGTGTTCACACACACACTACAGATTCCTCTACCCTAAAGGGGTTCACACACACTACAGATCCTCTACCCTGAAGGGGTTCACACACACCACAGATCCTCTACCCTAAAGGGGTTCACACACACGCTACAGATCCTCTACCCTGAAGGTGTTCACACACACCACAGATCCTCTACCCTGAAGGTGTTCACACACACACTACAGATCCTTTACCCTAAAGGTGTTCACACACACACTACAGATCCTGCTACCCTAAAGGTGTTCACACACGCTACAGATCCTCTACCCTGAAGGTGTTCACACACACACTACAGATCCTTTACCCTAAAGGTGTTCACACACACACTACAGATCCTCTACCCTAAAGGTGTTCACACACGCTACAGATCCTCTACCCTAAAGTGTTCACACACACGCTACAGATCCTCTACCCTAAAGGTGTTCACACACACGCTACAGATCCTCTCCCCTAAAGGTGTTCACACACGCTACAGATCCTCTACCCTAAAGGTGTTCACACACACGCTACAGATCCTCTACCCTAAAGGTGTTCACACACCGCTACAGATCCTCTACCCTAAAGGGGTTCACACACACGCTACAGATCCTCTACCCTAAAGGGGTTCACACACCGCTACAGATCCTCTACCCTAAAGGGGTTCACACACACACTACAGATCCTCTACCCTAAAGGGGTTCACACACACACTACAGATACTCTACCCTAAAGGTGTTCACACACACACGCTACAGAGCCTCTACCCTAAAGGGGTTCACACACGCTACAGATTAGAGGTCGACCGATTATGATTTTTCAATCCCGATTATTGAGGACCAAAACAGCCGATATCATTAATCGGCCAATTTTTTTATTTATTTATTTGTAATATTGACAATTAACAACAATACTGAATGAACACTTTTTTTTATTTTAACTTAATGTAATACATCAATAAAATCTATTAGTCTCAAATAAATATCAACATGTTCAATTTGGTTTAAATATGCAAACACAGTGTTGGAGAGAAAGGACAAATGCAATATGTGCCAAGTAAAAAAGCTAATATTTAAGTTCCTTGCTCAGAACATGAGAACATATGAAAGCTGGTGTTCAATATTCCCAGTTAAGAAGTTTTAGGTTGTAGTTATTATTGGAAATATGACGCGTGGACTATTTCTCTCTATACCATTTGTATTTCCTACCTTTGCCTATTGGATGTTCTTATAGGCACTATAGTATTGCCAGCCTAATCTCGGGAGTTGATAGGCTTGATGTCCTAAACAGCGCTGTGCCTCAAGCATTGCTAAGAGTTGCTGGCAAAACACTGTAAAGTGCTGTTTGAATGAATGCTTACGAGCCTGCTGCTGCCCTCCCACCGCTCAAACTGCTCTATCAAATATCAAATCATAGACTTAATTATAATAAACACAGAAATACGAGCCTTTGGTCATCAATATGGTCAAGCTGTAAACTATAATTTCGAAACAAAACTTTTATTCTTTTAGTGAAGTACGAACCGTTCTGTATTTTATCGAACGGGTGGCAACCCTAAGTATAAATATTGTTGTTTACATTGCACAACCTTCAATGTTATGTCATAATTATATCACCCGTTTGGAAAAGTTGAAGTAGGCTGTGATTCGATGATAAATTAACAGGCACCGCATTGATTATATGCAACGCAGGACAAGCTTGTTAACCTAGTAATATCATCAACCATGTGTAGTTAACTAGTGATTATGTTAAGATTGATTGTTTTTTATAAGATAAGTTTAATGCAAGCTAGAAACTTACCTTGGCTCATTGCTGCAACAAGGTCCTTTTGATGCTGCACTTGCGTAACAGGTGGTCAGCCTGCCACGCAGTCTCCTCGTGGATTGCAATGTAATCAGCCATAATCGGCATCCAAAAAGGCCGATTACCGATTGTTCTGAAAACTTGAAATTGACCCTAACTAATGCCGATTTTAATCGGTCGACCTCTACAACAGATCCACTATCCTAAAGGTGTTCACACACATACAGATCCTCTACTCTAAAGGGGTTCACACTCAGGAACACATACATGGTGTCCACACACACCTTCCCTGGCTGATCTTTTGTGTGTGTGTGTAGGCGTTCCTGGAGATGAACACCGTGGACCAGGCTCAGACCATGGTGAACTACTACGCTACGGTCACCCCCCTCATCAGACAGCAGCCCGTATTCATGCAGTACAGCAACCACAAGGAACTCAAGACCGACAACTCACCTAACCAAGTGGTAGTGCCATTGACCCATACCAATACGAGACTCACTAACTTGTATGTCTGTAGCACATTTGTAAAGAGGTTACAGAGGTTACAGCATAGTGCCCACAGTACAATGTAATAACAGTGTGTGTGTGTGTGTGTGTGTGCCCCGCCCCAGAGAGTCCAGGCAGCACTGCAGGCGGTGAATGCTGTCCAGGGTGGCACCATGTTGGGCTCTACCATGTCCGGTATGGGGGGTGGGATGGGCGCTACCATGTCAGTTGGAGGGGGAGAGATGGGAGCCAGAGGCATGGCCACCCAGAGCCCTGTCCTTAGAGTCATAGTAGAAAACCTCTTCTACCCCGTCACACTGGAAGTCCTGCACCAGGTACGCACACTCCACCAGTGTTTCTTAGTCATGAGTGTGTTCAAATGGTTTTCTTTTGCTTGTTGTCAAAATGCCTGCAGCAGGGATGTAACTGTGTGTGTTCTCCCCTGTAGATCTTCTCTAAGTATGGGTCTGTTCTGAAGATCATCACCTTCACTAAGAACAACCTAGTTCCAGGCTCTGGTCCAATACGCTGACCCCCATGACGGCACAGCACACCCCAAATGGTACACACACCCCCCAATAAACCTCTGATTTCTCCATCTCTCTCTCTCTGCCGTCTCCAGATGGTCAGAACATCAATACTAGATGCTGTAAATGGACTTGCCTGACCTTCCACACACCCCTAATCCCTCTGTGTCTCTGCAGTCTCTAGACGGTCAGAACATCTATAACGGCTGCTGTACTCTGAGGGTGAGTTTCTCCAAGCTGACCAGCCTCAACGCTGAAGTTTACCAACGATAAGAGCCGTGACTACACCCAGACCTGACCTTTCTACTGGAGAGCAACACAACCCTCAGCCTGGAATGGACCAGCACGCGATGGCTGCTGCAGCCTTCGGTAACACACACACGTTAGACCAGTGTTTCTCAAACTTTTTTTTGTACCAGGAGATAGCACGTAGCTACCAGGCTGCTCTTCTGGAGACTGTCAAACTGACACTGAAATTAGACTCATGTCTTTTTTCCCTCTCTCTTTCTCTCCCACCTTCTATCTCTTTCCAGGGTCTCCAGGTCTGATCTCAGCGTCTCCTTATGGACACGGATTCCCCCAGGCCTTCACTCTACAGCAGGCTGCAGTACATCCTCACGTTAAACACAGTCAGCTGGTTCACTCTACCTGTAGCCTCCTACAAACCTGTTCTTACTCCGTTTATTACATAGCTATTACTACATTGTCAAATCATCGGTCGGTCTACTCCAGCTGCACAGCTTGGCCCCGGTGCTTGAGATAACGTGTGTGTTTCTTTGTGTGTCTAGGTCTGTCTATGCCCGGTGCCTTGGCGTCATTCGGTATGGGTCCAGGGGGCATGGCCGCTAGTCGTCTCGGCCTGCAAGCCCTCGGCGGTGGAGGAGGACAAGCTGGCGTCCTATTGGTCAGCAACCTCAACCCAGAGGTCAGGACTGTTACTACCCACACACTCTTTCTCTCACCCACAAGCACACCAGTATACATCCTTTCTCTATTGTACAAGCACACCAGTATACATCCTTTCTCTATCGTACAAGCACACCAGTATACATCCTTTCTCTCACCCACAAGCACACCAGTATACATCCTTTCTCTATTGTACAAGCACACCAGTATACATCCTTTCTCTATTGTACAAGCACACCAGTATACATCCTTTCTCTATCGTACAAGCACACCAGTATACATCCTTTCTCTATCGTACAAGCACACCAGTATACATCCTTTCTCTATCGTACAAGCACACCAGTATACATCCTTTCTCTATCGTACAAGCACACCAGTATACATCCTTTCTCTATCGTACAAGCACACCAGTATACATCCTTTCTCTATCGTACAAGCACACCAGTATACATCCTTTCTCTATTGTACAAGCACACCAGTATACATCCTTTCTCTTTCGTACAAGCACATCAGTATACATCCTTTCTCTATTGTACAAGCACACCAGTATACATCCTTTCTCTATCGTACAAGCACACCAGTATACATCCTTTCTCTATCGTACAAGCACACCAGTATACATCCTTTCTCTATTGTACAAGCACACCAGTATACATCCTTTCTCTATCGTACAAGCACACCAGTATACATCCTTCTCTATCGTACAAGCACACCAGTATACATCCTTTCTCTATCGTACAAGCACACCAGTATACATCCTTTCTCTATCGTACAAGCACACCAGTATACATCCTTTCTCTATTGTACAAGCACACCAGTATACATCCTTTCTCTATCGTACAAGCACACCAGTATACATCCTTTCTCTATTGTACAAGCACACCAGTATACATCCTTTCTCTATCGTACAAGCACACCAGTATACATCCTTTCTCTATTGTACAAGCACACCAGTATACATCCTTTCTCTATCGTACAAGCACACCAGTATACATCCTTTCTCTATCGTACAAGCACACCAGTATACATCCTTTCTCTATCGTACAAGCACACCAGTATACATTCTTTCTCTATCGTACAAGCACACCAGTATACATCCTTCTCTATCGTACAAGCACACCAGTATACATCTCTTTCTCTCGTACAAGCACACCAGTACATCCTTTCTCTATCGTACAAGCACACCAGTATACATCCTTTCTCTATCGTACAAGCACACCTATACATCCTTTCTCTATCGTACAAGCACACCAGTATACATCCTTTCTCTATTGTACAAGCACACCAGTATACATCCTTTCTCTATTGTCACACACCAGTATACATCCTTTCTCTATCGTACAAGCACACCAGTATACATCCTTTCTCTATCGTACAAGCACACCAGTATACATCCTTTCTCTATCGTACAAGCACACCAGTATACATCCTTTCTCTATCGTACAAGCACACCAGTATACATCCTTTCTCTATTGTACAAGCACACCAGTATACATCCTTTCTCTATCGTACAAGCACACCAGTATACATCCTTTCTCTATTGTACAAGCACACCAGTATACATCCTTTCTCTATCGTACAAGCACACCAGTATACATCCTTTCTCTATTGTACAAGCACACCAGTATACATCCTTTCTCTATCGTACAAGCACACCAGTATACATCCTTTCTCTATCGTACAAGCACACCATAGTAAACTTTTCCTCTGAGCCCTTTAAATGGGTGTGTCTCCACGGTTTAGAACTAACAGTTTTCTGTTATCTTCCATTTCATGGCTTCCTTTTTGTCTATTCTTGAGTTGCTGGAGACACAATAATCCTTATATAGAGACACCCCCCATGTTATTGTACTGTATTATCTGACCTGTACTGTTGCATTGTTAATCTCTCTTTTCTCCTCCTAGTGTTGCCATAGTCACAGTGTTTTAATTTAGACACTGTGTTTACTGACCTTGTTTTTTTCTTCTTTACCTCCTTTCTTTTATTCTCTCTCCTTCCCCATCTCATCCTGCTCTTTGCCCTTTATAAAAACTCACTCCTATGCCAACTCTTTCTTCTCATCATTCTCCCTCTATCTATCTCTGTCTTTCTCTCCCTCTCTTTCTCTCCCTCTCTTTCTCCTCCATGTGATCCTCCCGTGGACCTCTTGGCTGCTGACTGCTGGACTCCATCCCTCCATCCCTGACTCCACTCTCCTCCTCCACTTTACCCCTGTCCCCTCCCTCTTTCTCTCTCCCCCTCCCTGGTTCCTCTACCTCCCCCTGCTGTTTATAAAGAGCGTTACACCAAACTGCCTCTTTATTCTCTTTGGTATGTTATCAGCCTTTCGTTTCCCTTTATGACTTTAGGTTTTTACATTTACCTACTGTTACCAATAATATTATATCATCACTGTACCTTTGACTGTACCTACCTCATTCAGTCTTCATTTACCCTTATATTGACCTAAATATATACTTTTTATTATTTTATCATTCTTTAATCTGTTTCACTTAATATATTATTTAATTACCCAACTGGTACTGAATCTATCTGTTACCTGGGCTGGTTTTTCATGTTGTGGTTCTGTCTGTCTGTGAATCAGAAATCCAAGCTCTCCTTTACATGAATCAGTCGTTTTCATTTCAATGGCCAGAAACTGAGTAGTGGTGGTGATATAGAACCTGTGGTCTGGGCATTACAGTAGTCTAGTCTGTCTGCTGTTGATCAAGACCATCACATTACAACACTGACATTACAACTAAGTCTCTTCAGGAAAATGCATCTGGTTTGGAGTGTGTGCTGTGTTTTTAACCTGTGTGTGTTCTTCAGGTGTGTTATGGCGACGTGATGAGAGTTAAGATTCTGTTCAAATAAGAAGGACAACGGCTCTGGTCCAGATGGCTGATGGCACACAGGCTCAGCTAGGTCCTGTGTGTATGGGACCGTTGAGTCTGTGTGTTATTGAGTAGGCACGTGTGGTTCTGGTGTTTGACGGTCTGTGTTCTCTTCAGCGATGAGCCACCTGAACGGGGTGCGTCTCCATGGCCGGTCTCTACGTGTCTCCATGTCTAAACACACCACCGTACAGCTGCCCAGAGAAGGTATGTACACACACTACCATGTCTAAACACACAGCTGCCCAGAGAAGGTATGTACACACACTACCATGTCCTAAACACACCACCGTACAGCTGCCAGAGGAGAGGTATGTACACACACTACCATGTTCAAACACACAGCTGCCCCGAGAAGGTATGTACACACACTACCAGGTCTAAAACCCACAGCTGCCCAGAGAGAAGGTATGTAAACACACGACCATGTCTAAAACACACAGCTGCCCAGAGAGAAGGTATGTACACACACGACCATGTCTAAACACACAGCTGCCCAGAGAGAAGGTATGTACCACACACGACCATGTCTAAACACACAGCTGCCTCAGAGAGATGGTATGTACACACACTACCATGTCTACACACACAGCTGCCCAGAGAGAAAGTATGTACACACCACTACTACCATGTCTAAACACACAGCTGCCCAGAGAGAAGGTATGTACACACACTACCATGTTCTAAACACACAGCTGCCCAGAGAGAAGGTATGGGCCGTCTAACATCCACTAATGTTGTGTCATGACATGTTCTACTCTATCCTATTCAAGGCCATGAGGACCAGGGGTTGACTAAGGACTATGCCACCTCTCCTCTCCACCGTTTTAAGAAGCCTGGCTCCAAAAACTACAACAACATCTACCCTCCCTCTGGCACACTGCACCTCTCCAACATACCGTACGTACACACACACAACATCCCCTTTATGTTTGAAAGTGTCCTATTGCTTTCTCTGCTAATGCTTTCTCTTTCTCTCTCTAGTCCTGCAGTAGGAGAGGAGGATCTGAAGGCACTGTTCAGCAGTTCAGGAGCTTCAGTCACGGCCTTCAAGTTCTTCCAGTAAGTCTCAACATCCAACTACACTTTTATGACATCACTACCTAATGATCAAATCAAACTTTATTTGTCACATGCGCCGAATACAACAAGTGTAGACCTGGGCCTTCCCTGTAGCTCAGTTGGTAGAGCATGGTGTTTGCAAGCATGTGTTTGCAACGCCAGGGTTGTGGGTTCGATTCCCACGGGGGGCCAGCACAGAAAAAAGAAAAAAATGAAATGTATGCATTCCACTACTGTAAGTCGCTCTGGATAAGAGCGTCTGCTAAATGACTAAATGTAAATGTAGACTTTACCGTGAAATGCTTACTTACAAGCCCTTAACCCAACAGTGCAGTTCAAGAAGAGTTAAGAAAATATTTACTAAGTAGACTAAAATAAAAGTAACACAATAACGAGGTTATATACAGGGGGCACCGTCAGTGTGGGGGGGTACAGGGTTAGTTGAGGTAATTGATGTGCTTGTCTTTATGGCGTCTTTACCTAATGATGTAATCGTCTTTGTGGCATCACTACCTGACAATGTTAAGGTCTTTATGATTTCACTACCCAATGGTGGAATGGTCTTTATCACATCGCTACCTGATGATGTTTTTGACTTTATGGCATCACTACCTGATGTAATGGGGAATCCTCTTTCCTGGTGTGCATAGGAAGGACCGTAAGATGGCTCTGATCCAGATGAGCTCAGTGGAGGAAGCTGTTGAGAGTCTCATCGAGTTCCACAACCATGACCTGGGAGACAACCACCACCTCAGAGTGTCTTTCTCCAAATCTACCATCTAACACAATCACTCACACACACACAGCTGTAACTACAGAGTATAGACCAAACCTGTTTATCAGAATGCCTTCCACGTCGTTTGTATGTCAAGTCTTATTCCACACGACACACTTAATCATTCCTTTATACTTTTTTAAGTTTTATCATTTTTACACAATTATTTACATTTACTATGGATATAATCGGTTCATATTTTATTTTAGTAGTTCGACTTCTATGGAAGGAAACTCACAGAACTCTCCAAGATGCACATCTAGTATTTCTGTTTCTACACTCTGCAGAATGCACATCTAGTCTTTCTGTTTCTAGATTACAATGTTTTATTTTTTTCCATTTCATATACTTAAAAAAAGAAAAATCCATTGATTAATGTTTTCTGTTTCTACTGTCTGTCCTTGGGATTTTCACCACTAGTCATATTGATCTAACAAAATGCCTTTCCGCAACAGTCTAGTGCCTTAACCAGACCAGCCGGCTAGCCTTTCCATGCTATTACATTGGTTTTATATGATTAGACTCTCAAAAAAGCTTTTTCTTTGAACATCAACAATTTGAGTTGAATTATATGGCTGTGGTCTTCCCTTTTGATTTCTAGATGTACACTATGCATTCCATTTCTATTTTTGTAACCTGGTAGTTCTATACTCTATCATTTTCATACCGTGTACTGTTTGATATCTACCGGTCACTGTGCCTCAAGTCTTAATTCTTGCTCCAGACGGTGCTACTTAAAATCATGCAGCATTGAGTCTTTAGTGCCTACTTCACCCCTAATATTTTACAGATACACACATGAAATACTCAAATTTATTTCACACAGCCTTAGATATTTAGTGCCTACAACACAAACGTATTTATTACCTTTGTTCTGGCACTGACTGTCTATATATGGCTTTTGCTATAGATTCTTCTGTAGCATAAACTGTTTCGTGTAGCTATTGATGGTTGATGTTATTGAGGACCAAAGTACCTACCACCCCTTCTACTAAAAGACAACGTTCTAAACTCTCTTTTCTCCCATTGGTTTGATTCTATGGTCCAAATTGAAAGACCGCTTCTAGGGATTTGATTTTGTTTTCATTTTATACCTAATCTGTCGGCCATTAGATCTAAAAATAGTAATTTTGAGTGAGTTATACCTTGAATTTGTGATATTTGGTTTCTTGTCCCATTTCTGTTAATTACAGTTAATTCCTCTATGTTGTAGAGTACTTTAAGCATGAATATATACTGTATGTTGACCTAGTTGATGATATCACAGTGGATAGCTGTGAGGTAGTTCTGTATTCCTCTCCTGGTAACGGTTGTCGCTTTTATTTTCCATTATGGTTTTATTGGGGTCAGGGGTCAGCAGGATGTGATATCATGAAGCAGGGGGAGGGTTTTTGTCTGTCTATATTTAGTGTTTTTGTACCACAGTGATTTGGATTGTACCACAGATTCCATTTCATTCCAACATGTATATTTTGATATATAGTTAACAAACGTTGATTCCAACATGTATATTTTGATATAAAGGTAATGCCAGCTTTCTCTGGAGGGCTGTAAAGATGAGTTTTGTATCACAAAGAAATTAAACTTAATGGAACACAGCCTTGTGTTTTTGATGTTTGCTGATTTCCAAATGGCCCCCTAGTCTCAAGGCACTACCCCCGGCCCCTACTCCCTATAGGCACACTTGTAGATCTGAATAGATTTGAGAGGTTTAAGCAAGCTTCTTTGCCTTCTGATAGGCTTGGGAATGACCCTCTCACTGGTTAATCCCTGTATGGCCACTTGGTGGAGCCATGTGTAGGGATACAGTATACATCACTGTATCCAGGAAAATATGGCACTAGGTGGAGCCATCTCTCGCTCTGACTTTGTCCCCACTGACACAGAAGTGACTATCTTGTGATTATTTCTCTGGCTGTCCCACTGCTACGAAGATGACTTTACCTTGTGATTATCTCCCTGACTCTGTCCCCACTGCAACAGAGGCGACTTTTTCGCCAATTAGATAGGATTAAATGCATAGAAATAAATTGAATAGAACATGCGAATCATGACTTGAACTACTGTTCTATTCATTCTATTCTATGCATTTAATCCTATCCGATAACCGAAATCCAGATAGTCACCAGGGCCGTTTTTCTAAAGTTAACGATCTCTGTGACATCACCTTTGTGTCATTTTCTTGTAATTTTACTTAGAGGACATTGCTTTGGTGACGGTGCGTTCTGTTCAGACCTCATGTCCCCCTTACAACCGTAGGGGTCTGGTGGTGGTGATGAAATAGTAGTAATTTCCCACCCACACACTGTTGAATTTTCTTCAATATACAGTACCAGTCAAAAGTTTGGACAGACCTACTCATTCAAGGGTTTTTATTTTTATTATCTACATTGTAGAATAGTAGTGAAGACATCACAACTATTAAATGACATATGGAATCATATAGTAACCAAAAAAAGTGAGATTCTCATATATGTTTGAGATTCTTCAAAGTAGCCACCCTTTGCCTTGATGACAGCTTTGCATTCTCTCAACCAGCTTCACCTAGAATGTTTTTCCAACAGTCTTGAAGGAGTTCCCACATATGCTGAGCACTTGTTGGCTGCTTTTCCTTCACTCTGCGCTCCAACTCATCCCAAACCATCTCAATTGGGTTGAGGTTGGGTGATAGTGGAGGCCAGGTCATCTTATGCAGCACTCCATCACTCCTTGGTCAAATAGCCCTTACACACTTGGAGGTGTGTTGGGTCATTGTTCTATTGAAAAACAATGATAGTCTCACTAAGTGCAACCCAGATGGGATGTCGTATTGCTGTAGAATGCTGTGGTAGCCATGCTGGTTAAGTGTGCCTTGAATACTAAATAAATCACAGACAGTGTCACCAGCAAGCCACCATCACACCTCCTCCCTGCTCACGGTGGGAACCACACATGCAGAGATAATCTGTTCACCTACTCTGCGTCTGACAAAAACACAGCGGTTGGAACCATAAATCTCAAATTTGGACTCATCGGACCAAAGCACAGATTTCCACCGGTCTAATGTCCATTGCTCGTGTTTCTTGGCCCAAACAAGTCTCTTCTTATTGGTGTCCTTTAGTAGGGGTTTCTTTGAAATTCGACCATGAAGGCCTGATTCATGCAGTCTCTGAACAGTTGATGTTGAGATGTGTCTGTTACTTGAACTCTGTGAAGCATTTATTTGGGCTGCAATTTCTGAGGCTGGTAACTCTAATGAACTTATCCTCTGCAGCAGAGTTAACTCTGGGTTTTCCTTTCCTATGGTGGTCCTCATGAGAGCCAGTTTTCATCATAGCGCTTGATGGTTTTGCGACTGCACTTGAAGAAACTTTCAAAGTTCTTGACATTTTCCGGATTTACTGACCATATCTTAAAGTATGATGGACTGTCGTTTCTCTTTGCTTATTTGAGCTGTTCTTGCCATAAAATGGACTTGGTCGTTACCAAATAGGGCTATCTTCTGTATACCACCCCGACCTTGTCACAACACAAGTGATTGCCTCAAATGCATTAAGAAGGAAAGAAATTCCACAAATGAACTTTTAAACAAGGCATACCTCATGAAGCTGGTTGAGGAGAATGCAAGAGTGTGCAAAGCTGTCAATCAAGGCAAAGGGTGGTCTACTTTGAAGAATCTCAAATGTAAAATATATTTTGATTTTGTTTAACACTTTTTTGGTTACTACATGATTCCATATGTGTTATTTCACAGTTTTGATGTCTCCACTATTATTCTACAATGTAGAAAATAGTACAAATAAAGAAAAACCCTGGAATGAGTAGGTGCGTCCCAAACGTTTGACTGGTACTATATATATATATATTTTAGAACTGCCCTTGTAAAAAAAAAAAAAAATCTGTCATTATCCTGGATATGAAGCGGGCCAGTAACCGAGGGTTGCCAATTCAGATCCCAGGGCTCATGGGGGAATATCTGCAGGGAGTGAGCAGACAGCCGGAGGGCTGCTGGCAGTGGTCTCTATCCCATGTCCTACATACTGCCTTACGCCCTTGAGCAGGCACTTAAGCTCACACAGCTCCAGGGTTGCTCAACCCTGTTCTGCTCATGTATTGGGTTGGGTAGAGCATCTACAAGCTACTTCATCCTCCTGCATGTGTGTTTAACATGCACAGCTCCAGACCGGCAGAGAGATGGGAGAGGAGTGAGACAGAAGACTAGGAGGGAGGGGTAGAGGAGGGACGAGAGGTGTGTGTTTAAACATGTTCGCTCCAGGCAGCCACCTTATGAATATTCAGTCAGACAGTCAGACAACAATGCAGCTGGTCTGGGTTGTGTTGTGTGTAGAATGGTTAGTTTATTATAAATTTATTAGGTTATGATGGTTAGAATGGTTCGTTTATTATTAATTTATTTAGGTTTTGATGGTTAGAGTTTATTATTCTTTATTTAGGTTATGATAGTTAGAATGGTTAGTTTATTATTATTAATTTAGGTTATGATGGTTAGAATGGTTAGTTTTATTATTAATTAATTTAGGTTATGATGGTAGAATGGTTTAGTTTTATTATTCATTATTTAGGGTTAGATGGTAAGAATGGTTAGTTTATTATTAATTAATTTAGGTTATGATGGTTAGAATGGTAGTTTATTATTTAATTTATTAGGTTATGATGGTTATGAGGGGAAGTTTATTATCCATTTATTTAGGGTTATGATGGTTAGAATGGTTAGTTTATAAAAACATTTTCGGTTATGATGGTTAGATTATTCAAATCACATTTTATTGGTCACATACACATTAGCAGATGATATTGCGGATGTAGCGAAATGCTGTTATTCATTTAATTAGGTTATGATGGTTAGTTTATTATTCATTTAATTAGGTTATGATGGTTAGTTTATTATTCATTTATTTAGGTTATGATGGTTAGTTTATTATTCATTTAATTAGGTTATGATGGTTAGTTTATTATTCATTTATTTTGGTTATGATGGTTTGTTTATTATTCATTTATGATGGTTATGATTGGTTAGTTTATTATTCATTTATTTAGATTATGATGGTTAGTTTATTATTCATTTATTTAGGTTATGATGGTTAGTTTATTATTCATTTATTTAGGTTATGATGGTTGGTTTATTATTCAGTTATTTTGGTTATGATGGTTAGAATGGTTTATTACACAGAGCAGACCCAGTATGCCAGTAGATGTATTATTTTACAGCTGTATTTGGGTTATATTGGTTATGATGGGGGTATATATCTGTTCATAAAGATAAGTATTCTTACAATACTCTTAATATTTCGATTATATACATTCTTGCAGCACAGATGCACTACAATTATAACTACATTATTCTGGAACAGTACAAATGTAGTAATACCTTAATTGTACAATAAAGGTGTAGTAATAACTTGATTACACGACTTGATTTGTAAAGATGTAGTAACTGGATTGACAGTGATGTTCTAACCTAACACTGTCAGTATTATCCTAACCTGTCACGTCCTAACCAGTAAAAGTGGTTATTTGTCATTGTAGTTTGGTCAGGGCGTGGCAGGGGGTGTTTGTTTTGTGTGTTTTTGGTTTAGGTTCTATGTGTTCTATTTCTATGTTTAAATCTAGTTTTCTATTTCTATGTTGGTTTTTGGTAGGACCTCCAATTAGAGGCAGCTGGTTGTCGTTGTCTCTAATTGGAGGCCATATTTAGTTGAGGTTGTTTCACTTGTGTTTTGTGGGTGGTTATTTCCTGTATAGTCTGTGCACCTTATGGGACTGTTTCGTTGTTTGTTTCTTTTGTTTGTGTTATTTCTAATAAATTAAGAAGATGAGCACTTTACCCGCTGCGCCTTGGTCCAATCCTTACGACGCTTATGACATAACCCATGTTATGTATATGTGGATACATACAGTGTAATACAGCTGAACTAAGCGGCTTCAGAGCCGCGGGAGCAGTGAGTCAGACACTGTCCCCAGAGGTAAGAGACTGAGAGACTCCGCCAGCTCAGAGTGAGAGAGGGAGGGAGGGGAGAGGGAGGATGGGGAGAGGGAGGGAGGGAGAAAGAGGGAGGATGGGGAGAGGGAGAGAGAGAAGGAGGTGAAAACGAGCAGTGAGGAGATTCTGGCAGCAGCGGGAGCTGAGAATCAGATTCACCACGAGGAGTGTTGTCACCGTGAGAGACTGTTGGAAGGATCGCCACGTTATTCACTCTGTCGGTCTGTCTCTCTGCCAGTCTGTGTGTGTGTGTGTGTCTGCCAGTCTCTGTGTGTTGATCCGTAAAGAACATTGTGGAGTGTGGACCATGAAGCCAAATTGGATTTGACATACAAATCAGCAGAAACAGACAGAGAAGAGGCTAACTTGGGACGGGAGGAGTGTGATAGCTGGTGATCTGTGATAAAAACGAGCAGAAATAACAGGACCCAACCAACCACTCTCACTGAGGAAACGATAACCTGTCGTGGTTTATTGACCCGAACGAACATCTGAAGAATATTCAAATGGACCTCCCTTAATGAAGGGAGGTGTTCAGGATCAGATAGAAACTGGTCAGTACCGCAACATCTACCTTCGACACCAAAACAGGATATGTTAGTGAGGAAACTGGTCAGTACCGAAACATCTTAGAGGAACCTTCCAGCACCAAACATAATTTCTTACTGAAGAAAACTGCTCAGCACTGGAACATAACTCACTGGGGGAAAAAATCAGTATGGAACATGTCTCACTGAAGAAACTGTTCAGTACCAAAACAACTCCCTGAGGAAACTGTTACGAACCAATAGATCTCTTACTGAAGACAGTTCAGTCCCAGCGAGCTGAGGGGAGTCAGGATGTTCGGTCCCCAGACGACATTAAATCCAGATTGGATTTGGCTTCGCGTCTCTTTGTGGAGTGGAGGAGAGGAGTGGAGAGAAGAGGTTTCTATTTGTGCTGATAGTGTGTGATCGAAAGAGAGAGGACGACATCGTGAGATGGCTGATAATTCATCAACGCCAGTATTTATAGAAATACAGAAATATGTCAAATAATAACAATGTCTCATCACCGTAATCAATCATCAATGAACAGACAGTGGACTTAAGATAAATGCGTGGATTCAGGAGAATGAAAGTCACTAGTTTGGATGTCATATTCAGGGGAGCACAAGTTGTACGATGGGAGGACAAGTCTCAGACCCTGGCAAGAACATATACACTCTTCCTGTATTGATTGAGATTGAGTGATTTGCCCAACATGCAAGCGCAACAGGTTAGGTTTGGGCATGCTAGCGATTGGTTAAGGTAAGGTTAGCTTTAGGTATGCTAGCAAAGTGGTAAAGGTTCAGGATAAGGTTCGTAAACAAAAACACGCTAAAACAACACACCCTGGATTCAAACCGCATTACAAAGTCCTGGATTCAAAGTCCTGCACACTACGACCTCTACCAACCTGTTTCCACTAACAGGCTGGAACAATCGGAATGGACTGGGATCTTTGAATGCCCACACTGATTGAGACTGTCCATGCACTGGATATTCCAACTCAACTGTAAGCTAACATAACCAGCGAACACTACTGTGGAGGTGGATCTAACAAGTAGACTTCAAGTGGACACTATGATGTTGTGTGTAACTGGTTGAGGAGTGTGAGGTGGACGGCTCGGCCTGGTCAGAGGACTGTGTGTACGTGTGTGACGCAGGTGGTTCTGATGTGTCTGACCGTCCTGTCTTCCTGTCTGTCCGTCTGGGCTGAAGACCAGATCATCTTCGACCACCATGCTGTCTACTGGAACAGCACGAACCCCAGGTAGGATGATACAGTCTGTGTGTTTGTGTGTGTTTGTGTGGATGCTATAATTGAGCTGAAAGCTCCTTTTGTCTCTGATAGACAATGAGGGCATCATGCCTCCCTCTTTCATTCTGCCTCCCTCTCCAGTTATTGAGTATAGGGGATAGACACACGCAAACACACACACACGCACACACTGCTGTGGTTAGCTGGGTCTCATTGACATGGTGCAGAGCAGCCTCGCTCTGTCAGTCTAATGAATTCTGACAGACTGGACAGCCTCCCCCTCCCTACATCCCTTCTCTCTCTCTCAGGTACATATATAAACAGTGAAAGTGCTCCCACTCTATCACGGTTGGAATTACCACTAACCGGCTAACAGCCCTGTCTCCCCCTGAAACACACACACACCGACACTGCTGATTTAGTTCAGCTAACAGCTCTGTCTCTCCACAAGTGCTCAAATATTTAACAGGCAAGGAGGAAGACTCTCCTCTCTCTCTCTCTTTTTCTCTCCGTCTCTTTCTTTCTTTTTTTCCTTTCTCACTCTGCTCTTCCCCTCCTCCTTCTGTCAACGTGCTACATCAGACAACATGCTTTGTTTGTGCAATGCTATTGTTATATTGCTGAATTAATGTGTGATGGGAGGTTGATAGAAAAGTTTGTTTATACAGAAACAAATGAACAGGAGATGAGTTTCAAACCACACACACACAGCTTTGTTTTTGCGAAACACACATGCATCCTGTCTCTCTAGCCTCAGAGAATAGCCAAATCTAATCCCAGGGTTGATCCTTCAAAGTAATTATATTCTTCTCCTCCCTTTTTCCTCCCCTTCCCGTTTTCTCGCCATCCCATTTCCTCCTGATCCTGTTTCCTCCACATCCCGTTTTCTCGCCATCCCATTTCCTCCTGATCCTGTTTCCTCCACATCCCGTGTCCTCCCCATCCCATTTCCTCCCGATCCTGTTTCCTCCCCATCCCGTTTTATCGCCATCCCATTTCCTCCTGATCCTGTTTCCTCCCCATCCCGTGTCCTCCCCATCCCATTTCCTCCTGATCCTGTGGCCTCCCCATCCCGTGTCCTCCCCATCATGTTTTCTCCCCATCCCGTTTTCTCCCCATCCTGTGTCCTCCTGATCCTGTGTCCTCCCTATCCTGTGTCCTCCACATCCCGTTTTCTCCCCATCCCGTTTTCTCCTCATCCTGTGTCCTCCCCATCCCGTTTTCTCCCCATCCTGTGTCCTCCCCATCACGTTTTCTCCTATCCTGTGTCCTCCCCATCCCGTTTTCTCCTCATCCTGTGTCCTCATCATCCTGTGTCCTCCCCATCACGTTCTCTCCATCCTGTGTCCTCCCCTTCCCGTTTTCTCGCCATCCTGTGTCCTCCCCATCACATTTTCTCCCCATCCTGTGTCCTCCCCATCCTGTGTCCTCACCATCCCGTTTTCTCCCAATCCCGTTTTCTCCCCATCCCGTGTCCTCACCAAACCCCGTTTTCTCCCCATCCTGTGTCCTCCCTATCCCGTGTCCTCCCCATCACGTTTTCTCCCATCACGTTTTCTCCTCTCTCTTCTGGGAGGCTTTGTGGTTCTCTCCATCCTCCTCCAGAGGTCCCTAATGATGGTTGCAGAGGGTTTCATGCTATGGGATGGATGTCCTCAGAGAAAGACTGAAAGGAGAAGATAGTAGCTAGTGTGTGTGTGTGCGCAGAAAGGCCTACTCTCCTCTCAACTGTGTCAGACACACAGACTTAGCCATGTGCAGTCTCTCCTGTCCCCTGCGGCACATTCACATCCATGTATCTGTCTTGCCCTTTTCCCCCCCCCCAAAAAAAATATATATACACACACACACACACACACACACACACACACACACACACACACACACACACACACACACACACAACACACACACACACACACACACACACACACACACACACACACACACACACACACACACACACACACACACACACACACACACACACACACACACACCACACACACACACACACACACACACACTTTCTCTACTGTCCCCTGTGACATACACAGATATATCTTTCAGTTTGTTCTGACACACATCTGTACTATACACTTACATGTAACAGCAAACCTCTGTGTGTTTGTGTGTGTCTGCCTGCTCTCTATCTTACTGTCTTCTCTGTTTGAAATGAAACAGCCTCTGTCTGTCTGTCTGTCTCTCTGTCTGTGTCTACCTTTTATTCCCACTATGACTGATGTACACCAGTTATGACAAACACATCTAAACAATAGAAAATAAACAGGAGACAAGACAACAAAAAAGCCTGTTAACGTCTCTGACTTGATTACAATACAATAATCAAAGCTTCTGGTGTGTGTGTGTGCTCTCAGTACACAATTTTTACAGATGAGAGAGAGAGAGGAGAGAAAGAGGAGGAGAGAGAGAAGAGAAAGAGGAGGAGAGAGAGAAGAGAAGAGAGAGAGGAGAGAGAGAGAGAGAAGAGAAGGAGAGAGGAGAGAGAGAGCGGAAGAGAGGAGATGAGAGAGAGAGCAAGAGGAGAGAGAGGAGAGAGGGAGAGATAGGGAGCGAGAAAGATGAGAGAGAGAGAGACAGAGGTTGTAAGGAGAGGAAGGAGAAGGAGTGTGAAGCGAGTGGGGGGATGAGAGAAATTATGTGGGAGAGACAGGAAGAGATGTTTTGCTGGTGTACACAATCTGTTTTCCACTTGGTTTAGCTTCACAGGTGATGTTAAATGTCTATAAAACATTTAAGGTCAGGACTCGGAACAACTTTCACTCAGCAAACTTTGTCAGGAAATCTCTGTTTTTAGTGGTGTGTGTGTGTTTGATATTGCAATCACATCACCACTCATTATATGTTTTAAAAGATGGAGGCACTTGTCTGAAAGATCCCCTTATTCTTAATCTGATCTCGCTTCATTGGCAGGTTCTTCTTGAATTACGGTGACAATTGGACTTGGCACTTTGGAAAAAAAGTACTTCATTCTTCTAGATGTGTATTTATTTAAATGTATTTAGTTACATCTTCCCATTTTAAATCAACTAATATGGTACCTTAATGACTTTAAATAACATTTACCATTATGATAACATTGTGCCACCAGTAGGAGTATTAACACCAATGAGTCACGTGTGCTCCCTCTCCGGCCTCTAGCTCACCAGGCTGCTCGTTATGGCGCACACCTGTCACCATCGTTACGCGCACCAGCGCCTCATCAGACTCACCTGGACTCCATCACTTCCCTGATTACCTTCCCTATATATGTCACTTCCTTCCCCAGGCATCATTGTTTCTGTTCCAGTGTCATGTTTTTGTATTTAGTTGCGTTTATTTATTAAAATACTCACTCCTCGCTTCCTGACTCTCAGCGCACATTCTGAAATGGAGACCACAAATGCTGAAATCTAACGTCATCAATCCTTTAAAAAGAATGTACTGAAGTGATATGATTAAACATTTTGCTCACAATGTTATTTCCCTTCATTTCAATTCACTAACACCAAGTGGCACTTTGGATTGAGACACACCACATGATCAACTGAATCCTCAAACGTATGACATACTAAAAGGGTGTGTTTAGCTAATAATTTGATTTAATATAGACCCATCCCCGATAACAGTTTGCCACTGGAGAGAATGCTCAAGGTCCTTGTATATCTTTCTAATTATTGATTTTCAAGGCGGTAACACCAATGACATAACACTGAGGGACACACATTATATAACTTCATAGCCTTCTTTTTTTTAATTGATCTATACAATACCTGATAGTAAATGTCAAAGATAGCAGATAGATACAAGATATCTGGTGTACTGTATTAGAAACACAATATACTAGCGATGTTAGATGGAAACATTCAATATTACATAGAAACAGATAAGAGATGGAAAGAAGGTATTCGCCGCAGATGCACGCCCACCCACACACACGACAATGAAATGACAGGAGTGAGAAAGGAAAGAAATAGACTATTAGAAAGGTGGGGATAGAGACAGAGGAGATAAAGAGATTACAGGAGGAGATACAGGAGGAGTGTGTGAGGTATGAGTTGTGGCGTACGGCTGTGGAGCTGCATACTCACCGTTTGATCACACACACTTCAAACGCACACTTCTGTCTTCTTTCCAGATCCCAGAACTGTGTGTCTTTGTGTGTGTGTGTTAGAGATGGTGCACTGTTCTAAACTGGGTCGGTCCTAAAAACTAGACTGCTGAGAAACTGGCGGTGCGGCTACCTTCTAACATTACTAACCGCTTTACGCTGGGCTTCTTAAAGGGATAGTTCACCCAAATGATTAAATGCCTTATTAGTTTCCTTACCCTGAAAGCGGTCCTATGGACAAGGACAGACTGTAATCCACGCTTTGTGTGTGCTTACTCACGGTGACCAACCACTAACTTTAAGCATTAGTGTGTGTATGTGAGTATTTTGGAAAGGGATTGTGATAGCTTATTATTCTGAAGTTTTTCTTGCTTTCTACATCTGTGAGAGAAACACAGTTAGAGAGAAAATACTCGTATGTCTGAGAGAGAGATGTTTTCAGAGATGTGTGTGTGTGTGCCACAGCTGGTGAGGAAATGCTCCCAGCAACATCTCCTCATTGGTTCAAAGTTCAGACTGTTTTCTCTCTGGTTGTGGAGAAAGGGAATTAACCCCCCCCCCCCACACACACACACTGCTGTCTTTATTAGTCTTGAGGAGGTGATGAGGCACAATCTCTCTCTCTCCCTCCTTTCTTACTAATTCGGAGAGACTGCCTGGATGAATAATTCATGTTCTCTCTGCCATCCTCATTCAGGTGTGTGTGCGTGCATGCGTGCACTGTGCTATTTCGCTTTAACATGTTTCAGCTGTGAAGAAGAACATCTCCTGTAATGCTTGCACAATCGTCTCTAAGCCTAGCTCTACCCCCCCCCCCACACACACACACTAACCTCAGCTGTAACCCTGTGCTCTACAAATCATTTATACTTTATTTTTTTACACAGTCAGATGGGAAAATAATGTATTAATGATCCATCTACACTACAAGTGTCAAATGATTTTGAAATGTTCTATGTTTTGTACATAGACATTGATAAAAGTGTTATTAGCCAAATGCTTTCTCTAAACTACCGTCAAATCACTTACACTTTCAAATGTATAGGCTGATAGGTTAATACTTTATTAATCCTCAAGACGACATTTCAGTAGCGAAAGCTGAGAGACATAAGAGGGTTAAAAGTAGAAATGTGTTAAATCATTTGAAGAGAAAAAGAGGAAGTTTATACAGTGAGACAGAAAAATTAGAAATGATGCTGTTTGTCTGGTTAGATAATCCTCTATAGGTGGTGGTTGTCTGGGTAGAGAATCCTCTATAGATGGTGGTTATCTGGTTAGAGAATCCTCTATAGATGGTGGTTGTCTGGGTAGAGAATCCCCTATAGGTGGTGGTTGTCTGGTTAGAGAATCCTCTATAGATGGTGGTTGTCTGGGTAGAGAATCCCCTATAGATGGTGGTTGTCTGGGTAGAGAATCCCCTATAGATGGTGGTTGTCTGGGTAGAGAATCCTCTATAGATGGTGGTTGTCTGGGTAGAGAATCCCCTATAGGTGGTGGTTGTCTGGGTAGAGAATCCTCTATAGATGGTGGTTATCTGGTTAGAGAATCCTCTATAGATGGTGGTTGTCTGGGTAGAGAATCCCCTATAGGTGGTGGTTGTCTGGTTAGAGAATCCTCTATAGATGGTGGTTGTCTGGGTAGAGAATCCCCTATAGATGGTGGTTGTCTGGGTAGAGAATCCTCTATAGATGTTGGTTGTCTGGGTAGAGAATCCTCTATAGGTGGTGGTTGTCTGGGTAGAGAATCCCCTATAGGTGGTGGTTGTCTGGTTAGAGAATCCTCTATAGGTGGTGGTTGTCTGGTTAGAGAATCCTCTATAGGTGGTGGTTGTCTGGGTAGAGAATCCTCTATAGATTGTGGTTATCTGGGTAGAGAATCCTCTATAGATGGTGGTTATCTGGTTTGAGAATCCTGTATAGATGGTGGTTGTCTGGGTAGAGAATCCTCTATAGGTGGTGGTTGTCTGGGTAGAGAATCCCCTATAGGTGGTGGTTGTCTGGTTAGAGAATCCCCTATAGGTGGTGGTTGTCTGGGTAGAGAATCCCCTATAGGTGGTGGTTGTCTGGGTAGAGAATCCTCAATAGGTGGTGGTTGTCTGGGTAGAGAATCCTCTATAGATGGTGGTTGTCTGGGTAGAGAATCCTCTATAGATTGTGGTTGTCTGGGTAGAGAATCCTCTATAGGTGGTGGTTGTCTGGGTAGAGAATCCCCTATAGGTGGTGGTTGTCTGGTTAGAGAATCCTCTATAGGTGGTGGTTGTCTGGTTAGAGAATCCTCTATAGGTGGTGGTTGTCTGGTTAGAGAATCCTCTATAGGTGGTGGTTGTCTGGGTAGAGAATCCTCTATAGATGGTGGTTGTCTGGTTAGAGAATCATCTATAGATGGTGGTTGTCTGGTTAGAGAATCCTCTATAGGTGGTGGTTGTCTGGTTAGAGAATCCTCTATAGGTGGTGGTTGTCTGGGTAGAGAATCCTCTATAGGTGGTGGTTGTCTGGGTAGAGAATCCCCTATAGGTGGTGGTTGTCTGGTTAGAGAATCCTCTATAGGTGGTGGTTGTCTGGTTAGAGAATCCTCTATAGGTGGTGGTTGTCTGGTTAGAGAATCCTCTATAGGTGGTGGTTGTCTGGGTAGAGAATCCTCTATAGATGGTGGTTGTCTGGTTAGAGAATCATCTATAGATGGTGGTTGTCTGGTTAGAGAATCCTCTATAGGTGGTGGTTGTCTGGTTAGAGAATCCTCTATAGGTGGTGGTTGTCTGGTTAGAGAATCCTCTATAGGTGGTGGTTGTCTGGTTAGAGAATCCTCTATAGGTGGTGGTTGTCTGGGTAGAGAATCCTCTATAGGTGGTGGTTGTCTGGTAAAGGGTTGGTGGTTTCTCTGGTAAAGTGTTGGGTTGGTGGTTGTCTGGTAAAGGGTTGTGTTGGTGGTTGTCTGGTAAAGGGTTGGGGTGGTGGGTGTCTGCTAGAGTGTTTAGTTGATGCTTATCTGATAAAGGGCTGGGGTGGTGATTGTCTGGTAAAGGGTTGGGTTAGTTGTTGTCTGGTAAAGGGTTGGGGTGGTGGTTGTCTGGTAAAGGGTTGGGGTGGTGGTTGTCTGGTAAAGGGTTGGGGTGGTGGTTGTCTGGTAAAGGGTTGGGTTAGTTGTTGTCTGGTAAAGGGTTGGGGTGGTGGATGTCTGGTAAAGGGTTGGGGTAGTGGTTGTCTGGTAAAGGGTTGGGGTGGTGGTTGTCTGGTAAAGGGTTGGGGTGGTGGTTGTCTGGTAAAGGGTTGGGGTGGTGGTTGTCTGGTAAAGGGTTGGGGTGGTGGTTGTCTGGTAAAGGGTTGGGGTGGTGGTTGTCTGGTAAAGGGTTGGGGTGGTGGTTGTCTGGTAAAGGGTTGGGGTGGTGGTTGTCTGGTAAAGGGTTGGGTTAGTTGTTGTCTGGTAAAGGGTTGGGGTGGTGGTTGTCTGGTAAAGGGTTGGGGTGGTGGTTGTCTGGTAAAGGGTTGGGGTGGTGGTTGTCTGGTAAAGGGTTGGGGTGGTGGTTGTCTGGTAAAGGGTTGGTGGTTGTCTGGTAAAGGGTTGGGTTAGTTGTTGTCTGGTAAAGGGTTGGGGTGGTGGTTGTCTGGTAAAGGGTTGGGTTAGTTGTTGTCTGGTAAAGGGTTGGGGTGGTGGTTGTCTGGTAAAGGGTTGGGGTGGTGGTTGTCTGGTAAAGGGTTGGGTTAGTTGTTGTCTGGTAAAGGGTTGGGGGCAGAAGGGGGTTACGGTTGCTTGTTTTCTGGTAAAGTGCTTACGGGGCATGTCAGTGTTTGGAGTTATTAATAAAACACAAATTATATTATTGATCAAAGATGTGGCAAACTGCCCGCAGATATAACCTCATTTTGATATGGATGTGTGTGTGTGTTCGATATGGATTTAGTGAAGAGCCTCTAAGTGTTTTCCAGCTTTGAGTGATTAAGTCAGGCTACTACAGTAGACACACATCAGGATGGGTGGGTGGAGAGAGGGATGGAGGGAGAGAGAGAGAAGGGTGGGGCAGGAATGAGGGGAAAACTCTTATGTTTATGTCAGTTGGTTAATCAGTTAGTTAGTCGTCAGTCAATCAGACAAATGTGAAGCATCTACTGTGAGATTCAATTATTCCATTTCATCAGAATCACTGGAGCAGTTACATACTTTTAGTCAATTTATTTCAATAACCTTCCCCAACCCTCTCATACCCGGGAGGGGAAGTACCGTACAAAACTAGTCCCGGAGAAGAGAGAGGGATATGAGAGGAGAGTGTAGAGGGATATGAGAGAAGAGCGTAGAGGGATATGAGAGGAGAGTGTAGAGGGATAATAGAGGAGAGTGTAGAGGGATATGAGAAGAGAGTGTAGAGGGATATGAGAGGAGAGCGTAGAGGGATATGAGAGGAGAGCGTAGAGGGATATGAGAGAAGAGCGTAGAGGGATATGAGAGGAGAGTGTAAGGGGATATGAGAGGAGAGTAGAGGGATATTAGAGGAGAGTGTAGAGGGATATGAGAGGAGAGTGTAGAGGGATAATAGAGGAGAGTGTAGAGGGATATGAGAAGAGAGTGTAGAGGGATATGAGAGGAGAGCGTAGAGGGATATGAGAGGAGAGCGTAGAGGGATATGAGAGAAGAGCGTAGAGGGATATGAGAGGAGAGTGTAGAGGGATATGAGAGGAGAGTGTAGAGGGATATGAGAGGAGAGCGTAGAGGGATATGAGAGGAGAGCGTAGAGGGATATGAGAGGAGAGTGTAGAGGGATATGAGAGGAGAGTGTAGAGGGATATGAGAGGAGAGTGTAGAGGGATATGAGAGGAGAGTGTAGAGGGATATGAGAGGAGAGTGTAGAGGGATAATAGAAGAGAGTGTAGAGGGATATGAGAGGAGAGTGTAGAGGGATATGAGAGGAGAGTGCAGAGGGATATGAGAGGAGAGTGTAGAGGGATATGAGAGGAGAGTGTAGAGGGATATGAGAGGAGAGTGTAGAGGGATATGAGAGGAGAGTGTAGAGGGATAATAGAGGAGAGTGTAGAGGGATATGAGAAGAGAGTGTAGAGGGATATGAGAGGAGAGCGTAGAGGGATATGAGAGGAGAGCGTAGAGGGATATGAGAGGAGAGCGTAGAGGGATATGAGAGGAGAGTGTAGAGGGATATGAGAGGAGAGTGTAGAGGGATATGAGAGGAGAGTGTAGAGGGATATGAGAAGAGAGTGTAGAGGGATATGAGAGGAGAGTGTAGAGGGATATGAGAGGAGAGTGTAGAGGGATATGAGAGGAGAGTGTAGAGGGATATGAGAAGAGAGTGTAGAGGGATATGAGAGGAGAGTGTAGAGGGATATGAGAAGAGAGTGTAGAGGGATATGAGAGGAGAGTGTAGAGGGATATGAGAGGAGAGTGTAGAGGGATATGAGAGGAGAGTGTAGAGGGATATGAGAAGAGAGCGTAGAGGGATATGAGAGGAGAGTGTAGAGGGATATGAGAAGAGAGCGTAGAGGGATATGAGAGGAGAGTGTAGAGGGATATGAGAAGAGAGTGTAGAGGGATATGAGAGGAGAGTGTAGAGGGATATGAGAGGAGAGTGTAGAGGGATATGAGAGGAGAGTGTAGAGGGATATGAGAGGAGAGTGTAGAGGGATATGAGAAGAGAGTGTAGAGGGATATGAGAGGAGAGTGTAGAGGGATATGAGAAGAGAGCGTAGAGGGATATGAGAGGAGAGTGTAGAGGGATATGAGAAGAGAGTGTAGAGGGATATGAGAGGAGAGTGTAGAGGGATATGAGAAGAGAGTGTAGAGGGATATGAGAGGAGAGAAGTGGTGGATGAGAGAAAAAAGTTGAGAAAGTTGCTGAAGGTCATCTGAGAGCCTCGGGGTAGGACCAATCAAAAGACAAATCTGTCAGCCAATCAAATCTGTCAGCCAATCAAAGCCCAGTCCTGTATCATATTCTTCAATCGACAAACACACACACACACACAGGCACACACACACACACCGCAGGGAAATGCAAGTAAGTGAACTCTTTCAAACAGAGAGAACTAACCTTCATCAGCCTGCTTTATCTGGAAGTTTAACCTACACAACTATTAATATGCCACTCTAACACTGGGAGGAGAGGAGCGATCACAGGCTTTGATATGGTAATGAGGGGGTTTACACACACACACACACACACACACACACACACACACACACACACACACACTGCCTGAGTGCGATGAGGCTGTTTACATAAGGGCCTGCCCTGGGACGAGTGAGAGCTGTCATCCTGCCAGAAAGAGAGAGAGAGAAAGAGAGAGGGGGAGTGAGAGGGAGCGAGAGAGCAAACAGCCTGTCTGATCTTTTTACTGAGGGATGGAGTGAGAGATGGTGAAAAGGAACTGTTTAGAGAAGTGGAAGGACAACTGCTAAGAAAAAGAAAACAGAAGATGGAGAAATGAGAAGGAGATGGAGGGTAGAGAAGGAGATGAAGAGAAGAGAAGGAAGAAAGAGAAGGAGATGGAGGAAAGAGAAGAGATGGAGGAAAGAGAAGAGATGGAGGGAAGATAAGGAGATGGAGGGAAGAGAAGAGGAGGGAAGAGAAGGAGATAGAGGGAAGAGAAGGAGAAAGAGAAGGAGATAGAGGGAAGAGAAGGTGATGGAGGAAAGAGAAGAGGAGGGAAGAGAAGGAGATGGAGGGAAGATAAGGAGATGGAGGGAAGAGAAGAGGAGGGAAGAGAAGGAGATAGAGGGAAGAGAAGGAGAAAGAGAAGGAGATAGAGGGAAGAGAAGGTGATGGAGGAAAGAGAAGAGGAGGGAAGAGAAGGAGATGGAGGGAAGAGAAGGAGAAAGAGAAGGAGATGGAGGGAAGAGAAGGTGATGGAGGAAAGAGAAGAATATGGAGGGAAAGTGGAGAGGGTCATGGAAAGAGAAAGGGAATGGTAAGACCTAGAGGAAAAGGAGGGGAAGGCAAGAATGGAGAGAAAGGGGGGAATAAAGGATATGGTCCCCTGTTTCCCTCAGTTCAATGTGTCCTCTTTCAGGCTCTTAATCTACATTAACACACACACACACACGCTGCCTTCATGTCCGCACTCAGTGCTTAAAATAAAGTTTAGTGTGTGTGTGAGACTGTGTCTGTGTGCGTGTCTGTGTGTGCGTGACTGTGTGTGAGTGACTGTGTGCTTGAGTGTGTGTGTGTATGACTGTGTGTGTGTGTGTGTGTGTGTGTGTGTGTGTGTGTGTGTGTGTGTGTGTGTGTGTGTGTGTGTGTGTGCGCGTGCATGTGTGTATGAGGGGGTTGTAACCAAGGTCAAAACCACTTAAGTGTCTGTCTTATGTAACCCCCCCCCGTACAAATATTCCCCCGCTATGTCTGAGCTGCATACTAAGGTGGACACACACAGACACACACTCTCTTTAAAGCGAAAGGGTGTGTATCGATTTAGCATGGTGTGCAGATTCCCACCACAACCCCTATACAAGGATTAAAATGAGAGCGCCAGAGGAACACACACACATCGCTTCTTAACGACACAACCTCTCCTAGCTACTCCTGTATCAGTTAGTTGAGGGGTATCTCTCTTCCTCCCCCGTATCCCCCTTCCTCCTCTTTCCTCTCTTTCATCTCGCCATTAGGCCCACAGGCTAAGGAGGTGTGTCTTTGTGTGTGTGTGTGTGTGTATGTGTGTGTGTGTGTGTTTAAAGGAAGAGAAACAGCAGAGCTAGCAGTAGTTAATTAATACACATCAAAAGGACCATTAAATATGAAACAGCTACACAGCACAGCCAACAGCAGCAACAGTTTGGCTGACCTGAATAATTCACACAAGAGCTTACCCTGTGTGTGTGTGTGTGTGTGTGTGTGTGTGTGTGTGTGTGTGTGTGTGTGTGTGTGTGTGTGTGTGTGTGTGTGTGTGTGTGTGTGTGTGTGTGTGTGTGTGTTTAATGTGAATTATTCAGAATATAGCTTACCCTTCTGCCCAACACTCTATTTTGTTAACAAGAAAAATATTTATTTATACACTTTAAGTCTCTTTACCTTTATAGAATTATTTATAATTAGAGCTGTCAATATCTCTATCAATCATGTTACTATCTCTATTAGTGCTGTCAATATCTCTATCAATAATGTAACTTATCCAATCATCCCTGTTATAGCTCAGTCAGTCCTGTTACTATCTCTATCAGCCCTGTTACTATCACAGTCAGTCCTGATACCATCTCTATCAGCCCTGTTACCGTCTCTATCAGCCCTGTTACTATCGCAGTCAGCCCTGTTACTATCGCAGTCAGCCCTGTTACTATCGCAGTCAGCCCTGTTACTATCGCAGTCAGCCCTGTTACTATCGCAGTCAGCCCTGTTACTATCGCAGTCAGCCCTGTTACTATCGCAGTCAGTCCTGTTACTATCGCAGTCAGTCCTGTTTCTATCGCAGTCAGTCCTGTTTCTATCTCAATCAGTCCTGTTACTATAGTCAGTCAGTCAGTCCTGTTACTATCTCAATCAGCCCTGTTAGGCTACTCTCTCTAACTCACCCCCAATATTGGGTATGTAACAGAATATACTTAGGCCGGGATACAATCCGTTCGCACATTGAAACACGCTTGGCATTTAAAGGTAATTTCCGATTGAGCAATGTGGGAACATTGCCTGTAATGCACGATTGGATTGAATCCAGCCCTTATTCAGATTACTTTTACATCTCCACCAGTGAATAGCTCGCAATGTCAAGAACATAAACGGTAGTAAATTAACAAAATAAAAATATGATTATTTGAAACCCCATGAGGCTAGAGTTGCATTTTTTTTGACCATTTTACTATTGGTTTTCATTCTCAGGGTTGAAAATGGAAAGAGTGGAACAGAGCTGCTACACTATGGGCGTCGCTTGATGTCTGTGTGTGTTTCCCCCTGAGCGGATGCCTATTTCTAGATCGGTGGGGGGCAAGGTTTGGCCACTGGAGGAGAAAAGCTGCGTTTCTGTTTTAGAGAAGAAATCCTCACAACCTAAACCCTTCACACACACACACGCACACACAATGAAGCACACACACACACAATGAAGCAAACACACACGGGTCTTTCTATAAACTAGGGTACCAGTGAGGATTTCTTATACTGGACAACTTCTTAATAAGTCATTGATAATAATCTGCCAATTTTTTTTCATGTCATTACAGATACAGTATAAGGGGGGATCATACACAGTATAAGGGGAGATCAGAGCTTGCAAAGCTGTCATCAAGGCAAAGGGTGACTACTTCGAAGAACACTTTTAGGGTTACTACATGATTCCAAATGTGTTATTTCATAGTTTTGTTGTCTTCACTATTATTCTACAATGTAGAAAATAGTAAAAATAAAGAAAAACCCTTGAATGAGTAGGTGTCCAAATCTTTGCCTGGTACTGTAGGTCCAGAATATTTTGGTGTCTCATTCCTGAGTCTAGCTGTGCGCAATTGTGTAAGATAGACTATTGCGCAACACCCAACACTCTTCCTATTAATTATTCTGGATATAATGACGACAAATTACATAGCCTAGTGGGCTTATTCACAACATGATCTGGTAATGAAATAACATGACAAATCCATTTTATTTTCCATGTTACACCTGCCATTTTAAACAACAAGGGGCTTGAAGTAGCCCACTTGGAGCTCAGAAATTCAAGCACTAGAATATGCCTACCTTGAGTTGAAAATCTGACATTTCCTCAATTTGGTGCTTGAAAATTACTTCTAATTATTGTAGCCAATTTATAAATTCTCCTGCTCCCATATAATTATCTGTGATTTCATTTTTTATCAGTTTTTGCCACTTTCGTTTGTTTCCCGCTGCAACTATGTTGCCGTGAAATCACGTACAGTTGTTATGAAGTCGACAACATCTACTGAAAAATCGCCATGCATACATCCAATCTATTTAGTCAAGCAATGTCCACATTATTCTCACATATTTTAGAATGTAATAATAATAATTAGAATATCAAGGCCTAAAAAATGTATTTTTCTTAAAGTGGTAATGACCTACTTTTTCTTTTGCACTTTTTGGGTGGACGGGGGTTCTATATTAGGCCCTAAATGTACAATTCTATAAATTATACAATTGTTTAACATTGTTGAGATCCTTGAAAAGGACAATAGAGTGCTTGAAAGCGTCCCTGAACGTCCTTGAATTAGACTTGCCAGTGTCTGTGTGAACCCTACTTAAAGGATGTATAGTCCTAGTCCTGTGTTGTTGTATAGGTGGAGTAATGGGCTAATTTGCATGTATTCCCTTTTATTCCTCTAAGTACACATCTGGAACTGCATGAAAATCCTTTGATCTTGTTTCAAACCATTTAGAAATGTTTTGCCCAATGTCACACTGGCCTCATTATTTATAGAAAGACCCACATACATTTTCAGCAGAAAGTAGAGTTGTGCGCATGCGTTTGTATCTTTGTGTAATGTGTGTGTGTGTGTATCCGCTTGGTCACGGTGGTTGAGCACTCTGATTAATGCTTACAGAGAGACAACAGATGGGGGAGAGGGGAGATATGAGGGGATAGAGGATATAGATGGTGGAGGACAGGGAGTTGGAGAGAGATATGAGGAGTGGGAGAGAGAGAGAAACAGAAGCAAGGAGAGAGAGAAAGAGAGAAACAGAGAGAGACCGAGGGACAGCTAGATGGAAAGAGAAAGCAGTGTAAATCCATCCTAACCCTGTGGTTTTGTTGTGGTTGTGTTGTGGCAGTGTTTTAACCATGTTGTTGTGTTGCGGTCTAGGTTCCACCATGACTACAGGGTTGCGGTCAGTATAAATGACTACCTCGACATCTACTGTCCATTCTACACCAATGGCCCTCCGGCTCACGGTCGAATGGAACGCTATATCCTGTTCATGGTCAACCACGAGGGGTACACTTCCTGTCAACACAGGATGAGGGGGTTCAAACGCTGGGAGTGCAACCGACCTACCGGTCTTGACGGTCCCCTGCGCTTCTCAGAAAAGTTCCAGCTGTTTACGCCTTTCTCCCTGGGCTTCGAGTTCAGGCCAGGACACGAATACTACTATATCTGTGCGTAATATATCATATCACTACAATATAACTAATATGTGAGCAATATTTTGTACTACTACAGTACTACGACTATAAATGTGAGTAATATCTTGTACTACTACAGTACTACCACTATAAATGTCAGTAATATCTTGTACTACTACAGTAACACTACTATAAATGTGAGTAATATCTTGTATTACTACAGTACTACTACTATAAATGTGAGTAATATCTTGTACTACTACCGTACTACTACTATAAATGTGAGAAATATGTCGTACTACTGCAGTACAACAACAACATATTATGGGGTGAGTTGAAATTTCCATTTAAGTCGAATTTGACATGAATGCATGAAGTACAATTTTTGACTTCAATGTAAGTTAGGATTTACTCCTCTTACTGCTACAGTACAACTACTAGTATATGTATTACTACTGCTATGAGGAGAGAGAGAGAGAAGAGGAGTAACGAGAGAAAGGTAGAGAGAGGGAGGGTGGGAAGAGGAAGGGTCATGGTTATTTCCTCTGAGCAGCAGATTTTTATGATGTTGCTCTGAGGTCAGACTTGGCTCTTCTTATCCTCTCACTGTGTGTGTGTGTGTGTGTGTGTGTGTGTGTGTGTGTGTGTGTGTGTGTGTGTGTGTGTGTATGTATATCTCCCTTTCAACCTCATGGACACCAGATGTAGTGGGATCACCCAGGTCTAACCTGAACCCCATTCACAGTGGCATAACCAACATAGCAAACTACAACCTATCTCCATCTCATTTTCTTTCCCTCCCTCTTTCTCTCTGTCAGCGTCTCCTCATCCCAACCATGTAGGGAGGCCGTGTCTGAGACTGAAGGTGTATGTCAGACCCCCAGGTAAGTCACGCTCTAACTACACACACACACACACACACACACACACACACACAAACACAGAGAGAAGACAGGACAGTAGAAAGACAGACAGAAATCCTCTCCTTCAAGTTCCTAAGAGACATAACTCCTCCCCTTTAAATGTAGTTCCTAATAGAGACATGACTCCGCTCCTTTAAATGTATAGAGACGACTCCTCTCCTTTAAATGTAGTTCCTAATAGAGATACAACTCCTCTCCTTTAAGTTAAGTTCCCAAAATAGACATGACTCCTCTCCTTTAAATGTAGTTCCTAATAGAGACATGACTCCGCTCCTTTAAATGTATAGAGACGACTCCTCTCCTTTAAATGTAGTTCCTAATAGAGATACAACTCCTCTCCTTTAAGTTAAGTTCCCAAAATAGACATGACTCCTCTCCTTTAAATGTAGTTCCTAATAGAGACATGACTCCTCTCCTTTAAATGTAGTTCCTAATAGAGACATGACTCCTCTCCTTTAAATGTAGTTCCTAATAGAGACATGACTCCTCTCCTTTCAATGTAGTTCCTAATAGAGACATGACTCCTCTCCTTTAAATGTAGTTCCTAATAGAGACATGACTCCTCTCCTTTCAATGTAGTTCCTAATAGAGACATGACTCCTCTCCTTTAAATGTAGTTCCTAATAGAGACATGACTCCTCTCCTTTAAATGTAGTTCCTAATAGAGACACGACTCCTCTCCTTTAAATGTAGTTCCTAATAGAGACATGACTCCTCTCCATTTAATTTAGTTCCTAGAGACATGACTCCTCTCCTTTCAATGTAGTTCCTAATAGAGACATGACTCCTCTCCTTTAAATGTAGTTCCTAATAGAGACATGACTCCTCTCCTTTAAATGTAGTTCCTAATAGAGACATGACTCCTCTCCTTTAAATGTAGTTCCTAATAGAGACATGACTCCTCTCCTTTAAATGTAGTTCCTAAGAGACATGACTCCTCTCCTTTAAATGTAGTTCCTAATAGAGACATGACTCCTCTCCTTTAAATGTAGTTCCTAATAGAGACATGACTCCTCTTCTTTAAATGTAGTTCCTAATAGAGACATGACTCCTCTCCTTTCAATGTAGTTCCTAATAGAGACATGACTCCTCTCCTTTAAATGTAGTTCCTAATAGAGACATGACTCCTCTCCTTTAAATGTAGTTCCTAATAGAGACATGACTCCTCTCCTTTAAATGTAGTTCCTAATAGAGACATGACTCCTCTCCTTTAAATGTAGTTCCTAAGAGACATGACTCCTCTCCTTTAAATGTAGTTCCTAATAGAGACATGACTCCTCTCCTTTAAATGTAGTTCCTAATAGAGACATGACTCCTCTCCTTTAAATGTAGTTCCTAATAGAGACACGACTCCTCTCCTTTAAATGTAGTTCCTAATAGAGACATGACTCCTCTCCTTTAAATGTAGTTCCTAATAGAGACATGACTCCTCTCCTTTAAATGTAGTTCCTAATAGAGACATGACTCCTCTCCTTTAAATGTAGTTCCTAATAGAGACATGACTCCTCTCCTTTAAATGTAGTTCCTAATAGAGACATGACTCCTCTCCTTTAAATGTAGTTCCTAATAGAGACATGACTCCTCTCCTTTAAATGTAGTTCCTAATAGAGACATGACTCCTCTCCTTTAAATGTAGTTCCTAATAGAGACATGACTCCTCTCCTCTGTAATTACTCTTTTTTTCTGACTGACATATAAACCTCATCTTCTTCTAAAGACTTTCTACAATTATCACTGTGTGTGTACAACTGTATTAAACTGTAATAAGGTTGCTTAAACCCCCTGCTGAGGTCTTGGCAACATTAGTCTCCTCTCTCTCTTTCTCCTCTTACATTCTTTCTCTCATTCTCTTTCTCTGTTGCTGTATCTGGAACTCCAACACTTTCTTATTATTATTCCTGTTATTTTCTGTCTATTTTAGTAATTTTCTCTCCATTCTGTTGTTCTCTCTCTCCAATCAGTTGGTTGTTTAGATTTCTTTCACTCTACTTTCAAATGCTTCCATCATTTTCTCTCCGCTTTCAGATCGTTCTGGCCTTCTCTTTCTCTCTGTTCTATTCTGTCCTATCTCTCCTTTCAGATCATTCTGGCCTTTTCTTTCTCTCTGTGCTATTCTGTCCTATCTCTCCTTTCAGATGTTTTCTTTCTCTCTGTCTGTTCAGACTTCAGTGTTTTCACTCTCTGTTGAGTCATGTTGTCATTCTCTCTGTCTGTTCCAGGCAGTTCAGGGTTTGACTCTCCAGAGCCCTTTCTGACTGATGGAGCTGCAGACTGGAGCCCAGAGTCCCTGCTAGCCCCAGCCCTAATAGCCAGCCTGGCCTCACTGCTACTGGGCTCCCTCTCATCGCTGTGACTCCCCCTCCACTGGAGCAAGACCTAGAACAGAGTCTTTGCTGGAAGGCTGCCTGGCTGGCTGTCCCTCAAACTCCCACACGCTCAGGGAGAAACTATCTTTCAGTCCTGGATTAAAAACCACTGTGGGTCCCCAGGACAAGCATTTACAGCCCCTGGGCTAATTCATGGATGAAGAGCCCCTAGTCTAAACTTAACCCTAACCCCCCTGGGGTGTCTGAAGGGACATGGATGGGGGGTGGTGGTAGTTGGCTGGACACACACATGCATGACCACTGTGAATCTGGACGGAACTAACTAAACTGATGGTGTTTCTGTTATGTTTACATGATCACATATAATTTAATTGAAGATGGTTCTACGGATGATGTCATGGTTATATTTGAAATGGACAGTTAATTAGACTTCCAAAGTGCAGATTCTGATCTGACACTCAGAAGAAGCCTTCTGATGGACAGAGAAACGACTCAACTATATTTACTGCTGCAACCCCCAGCCCACAGAGGGAAGAGGAGAAGGAAGGGGAGAGGGAACTAAACAAAGAAAAGGAGAGAGAAAGAAAAAGAGTCTCTGGGGACCGAGACTTCTTTAATGTCGGGAAGGGAACATAATGAGAAAGCACTGTATTCACACACATACACAAACAAACAAGAACACGTTTCTACCCTGTTTCATCTTATTTTTGTTCCGTTTAAAAGCACCATCAATTATTAATATATATGAGAGAGAGAGAGAGAGAGAGAGAGAGAGAGAGAGAGAGAGAGAGAGAGAGAGAGAGAGAGAGAGAGAGAGAGAAAGGAAAGTTTGGTCCCTACTTTATTCTCTAACCCTAAAACCGTTGATGATGACTCAGTATTCTGTTCCTCTGATGTTGCGTGTCTTAGTGTGTGTAATCCGCTGGTAGTTTGTTCTATCATGTACAGCATTTACGCTAGGGCGATCCATGCCATGGTTTAATGTATAAAAGGTTTCCTTCACGTCTCCATCTCATCAGTTTGTCTCCTGTTCTGATCTGTTGTTTTTGTCAAGATGATGAGACAGGAGAGAAACACACCAATAAATATTGTTTTGTCTACAAAGTGACTGACAGTGATTATTGTCTTCTATACAGTAACGCAGGAATAGCTCCTATTTCTTAGTTGGTTGACACCATTGTCCTCTGCTGGTCAGTGAGTGTCACTGTTTTACCTCTAAATTCAGGTAAATTTGTAATGAGGAGGGAAAGGGAGTTTTCTATAAAAACATGTTTTTGTTTAATGGCTTTCCAATTCATTACTTTCACTGAAAAAACTATGAGAGAGAAAAATGTAAAAAAGAAAATGAACAGCAACAAAACAGTTACGCACAGACCTACACTAGGGCCTGAAGTATGTCTTGGTTAGGGAAAACTCCTAGCCTTAGGTCATACGACAAAACGTACAGTTTTATGAACCAGAACGCTAACTTATGGCACCTCGAGGCGCTTCTTGAGGTCCTGGATCTCTCTCTCCATGTGGTAGATATCATCAGACAACTGCCGGTGGCCGGACTGGGCCTTCATCAGTTGGCAGTGGAGACGCTTCACGATGGCATTGTACCGTCTGTTCTGGATCTGAGAACAACACACTTGGGTTTTAAACAGATATTGTAGCTTTTGATTTTTGTTGACATTGTCCTGCATTTCTTCCTTTTTGTATGTACAACACTTTGAGCTGCATGTTTGAAAGGTACCAGATAAATAGTTATTCTTATTATGAATACTGTACATGGTGGGTCTTTATCTAACAGAAACTCTCTGGAGTGACTTATTTTCTGTTGGATGAGAGGAAAATGAGGGTGAGTGAGCATCAGACAATAGGGATTCACTACCGTACCTCGATATGCTTCTTAATCAGTGTGTGACTCTCAAACTCCTTCAAGATGAGCTCTCTTCTCTCAGTCACCATCTTCCTCCGGGCTGAGATCTGCCCCCTCATTTCATCCATCTCTTTCTGTCAAGAGATTGCAGATTTATTATTGATTCACGATAACAATTTGCGAACAGGTGAATTGGAGAAAACAGGGATCACAGGACCAAATTAAAGTTGTTTTTAACATATCCCATATGACTGTAATCTGTCAACATCTACACTGGTTCCTCATCTGCTCTTACCTGTGCCTGCTTCACAGCATTCCCCTCTGGGTTCTCCAGGTCGGCCCTCAGCTCCTCTCTCCTCTCTGTGAGCACTCTGACCAGAGCCCTTTTCTCCACTAGCTCCCTGTGAGCCCTCGTCTGGCTCTCCGCTTGCAAGACAGCTGTCCGGTGGCCCTCCATCTTGTTCCGGTAGGTGTTGTAACCGGCCAGCACGCGGCTGAAGTTGTCCTCCTCTTCCTCGATCAGCATTCGGAGCTCTGTGTTTTCGTTGTAGACGGTGATGGAACGCAAGCCCAGGTCTTGCATGTGTCGCTGCAGGTGTTCCATCTCACCCTCCAGGATGAGAATCTGCCTCACATTGGATTTTAACTCCACTTCAGCTTCTTTGCCTTTCTTCTCAATGTCTGATAGTATGGCCTGGTAGCAGATGAAAACAACATTGCTTTACACTGAGTGTTAAAACAAATGTTCTAATATTAATGTTGCATGGAATATATAATTTAAGCAGCAATAATTACAGTGTTCCTGGAGTTTTCAAATGTTACTGGTCATTGTGTTAGCAGGTAAGGAGAGTTTCACCTGGAGAGAGCTGAGCACTTGTTGTTTCTCCTGGAGCGCCACAATCTGGGCATATCCTTGTTGAGAGACGTCTTCTAAAGCTTGTGTTAGAGAGAAGTCAGGCCCTCCGTGTGTCTCTACAGCAATACATGGAAGGGACGCTGTCACATCTGAAGAAAGAAGGTGGTTTGTTATTAGCTAAGCTAGCTAACGTTAGCTTCCTAAATTAGCTTGTTGTAGTCCTAACGTTAACTCTTTAGTATCTCCACCCCCAACAACTTTAGGCATACTTTGCTGCTGTTTTAGCAAAGCATCCCAAGATAATACAGGCAGTCCAACATTTTATACGGAATTTGCTATATGTTTTCTTGCCATTTTCCACCGTCATCCCAGCAGAGTTGGCCATGTTGACACGTTTGTTGTTGTGCGCGAAACAGAGTTGATTTTCGCGCTCAGCTCAGCACGTGCGCTCTCTTGGCCTGGCTGAAGTTCCTGGGGGGGTTCAGGTGGGATTCCCCCAATACGACCCAGATTGACTGACTTCACCTTTGCCGAGTAAAGCAATATACTTATGTTAAGAATTAAACCATTAAAGAAACCAGAAGTTCGGACACACCCAAAGAGTTCCATTGAATTGAGTGGCTCATCTTCATTTTCCAGATATTGGAGAAACGTTCATTTGTGCCCTTCCCACTCAAAATGTAGGGGAAATAAATAGTGATCGTTATTCAAATCCATTGGTCAGTGAAGTAAACTAAAGGAAATGTAGCCCTAGTTTTCGTATTAATTTATTTTACAATGGATTTCCAGATGTCCGGATTTGGTTCTATACATCATTTTTATGTGATAAATGACAGGGACTTGTCCCTATGGTTTCTGGTGGTACGAGACAGTATAAATGTGAGTTATGTGTATTTACATGTTTCTTTGTTCCCAGTGTGAGGCCATAGCCTACTGGTTAGGTCCACAAGTGGTGTTTTAGGGTTAGCGAATAAAGTAGGGACCATTCTCTCTCTCTCTCTCTCTCTCTCTCTCACGCTCTCTCTATACCTTTATAAATCTAATTGATGATATGAAAAGATGGCAGTTATAGAGAAAATGTGTCTGTAGGCCATTTGATTGCACACAGCAGCCCTCCAGGATATGTACTCAGTCACTCATTTTGTTTCCTTACTATAACCAGAATATAGGAAGGATATAAGGAAGCTAGTACTAATACATCCCCATTACGCTTCAACACACACTTCCTCTAAGTGTGTGCGCGTGTGTGTGTGATGGGATCAAGTCCTTTCAGTTTTTGTGCAGCCTACTGGAAATGTATTGCGACCATCCAGATGAACAAAACAAGGTTCCTTTCCCAGGCCCATGCAGCCTATAAAGCCATGACCCAGTAGGATTTGGCTGTGAAGGCGCTAGCTGGGCTGAAGGCTGGTGAGGGACCCACCATTTGGTAAACAATAGCCAATAGATTTGATTTACTAGCACAGGACCTGACAGCTATTTGTGCTGGTGGATGTAAATATTTTATTTGTTGTTTGGGTTTGTTTGCGCACAAAAAATAGCAAATTGTTTGAACGTGATGACAGTTGGAGTTCCCCATTTGTGGTTGAAGTTCCCCATTTGTGGTTTGCCTCCAGATGCTAAAGTTCTGAGTAATTAGCTGCTGTGGTTTCTGAGTCTTGTGGCTTTATTGAGGCACATTTACGGTGTACGAAATAGGTACAGGTGTGTGCCGGTGCCCCATAACCAGTTATGAAAACAAAACGGATGTGCTGCAGTGAACATCATGATCTTATAGGCTATTGCGCCATTACATCCTATGAACTTTTTATGCGTTTGGATTTCTCATGTGTGTTTGATTAAATAGAGCCCTCCTCAGTCAATCCCAGTCTCAGTCCCATAGACACAACAGGATAAACTGTATGTATGACTCAACAGGGTGCTCCCCCTCCCTGCCTCCTTCCCTCCAATCCCTCCCTCCTTCCAATCCCTCCCTCCATCTGTGACTCAATATAACCACAACTATTTCCTGTCTGGTTCCCTGACATTGACTCTCATTCCCTGTGTTTCATCAGCACTAAAACATGTGTATCTGTTGCTATTATTTTGTCCACTCCATCCTTCCTAAAAATAGGAAGAGAGACAACAAAGAGGGGATGGATGGAGATACAGTAGCTATGTTTATTTTTAATTTCATACAATGTTGATCTTTTAAATACCATTAATGGCCCTAGAACAGGGGTTGTTGGCTGTGGCTGGTCAACTACATTAATACCCTGTTATTCATCTCATCTGCTGTTATTTGGGCCACCTGTGTTTTGAGGTGAATACTGATACTGAGGTTTCCATGTGTTTGATGCCATTCCATTTGCTCCGTTCCAGACATTATTATGAGCTGTCCTCCCCACAGCAGCCTCTACTGATTTGAAGTATAGTAATTTGAGTGGTTGCATCAGCAGTTTTACAAATGAAACCTTTATTGAAAGCCGAGCTGATTTGTGTGCTATTGTTGCCCATTTTCTGAAAGGTTACAGAGTGGTGCCAGCTATATGCCAGACTGAAAACAAATGAAACAGTCTTTGTTTCAGTGGACGACATTAATACTGTCTTAAGAGTGCAACTGTCGAGCTGAGATGGTGTAGTTAGGTGCCGTTAATGCACGCTTTGACATGGAAATGACATACGAGTGAAGAAAGCTTTCAAGGGAAATATGGTGTGTGTGTTGAATTGTTCTAATCCAAGCATGGACAGATCGATTCCTCACTTCGCAAATGGATTTTCATGTGAAGAAGGCAAACTGAGCATAGTAATGACATTACACGTCAACAAAAGAGTATCTCATTTCATTTTAAATCAGAGACATGAGGCGAAGTGGGGGAGGGGCAGGACTATAGGGGTCAGTGAAATCAGGGAATGAGTAAGGAGAGTAGGGGGCCTCTAAATATGCATGACACAGCACTCCCAGCATGCATCACTAACTGGGGTTATTCCCTTCTAACCACAGAAAGCACATAAAATCGAGGCGCCCTGCACTCGTACGCCTGAGACAGTGTCAAGTTTTCAGAGATCTGCTGAGGTAAAACAGTCTCTCAGGGTGAAATGTAATGGTCTAATGGCATCCCTGTTTTCCTATAAAATGGGTTGAAGCATGGCAATATTGGTGATAATAACGGAGCATTTATAATCTCTCTCCTGTATTTTTACAATTGTATATGACTTTATTGGAATGTTCTATAAACACACAAAAAACTGAACACAGAATTGAATACGAGATATCTCAGAAAATACATAAATATTGAAAACTTCATAAAACTAAATTAAAAGTGAGCCAAATTCAGTTTGTTTTCGCAGTATAAAAATACAAAAATCTATTCCATATGCAGACAGTCCAGCTATCTAAAAGATATGAATTGCACCTCATCTACAGCCCTGAGCTGGGAATGGGATTAAAGAGATATCAGTTACTAATTCATCAATTAAGTGCCCTGGGTCTCCTTCCTCATTCATCATATGCTGATTCTGAAGGCCCCGAAGTAGCTTCCCTCAGCTTCCGGGTCCAGCAGCCAGGAGTTGGACACGCTGACGTAGATACTGTCCCCGGGCCCCAGGGGGAAAGCCCCTCCCTGCTGCTGACAACACATGTGGTAGTGGCTCCTCTGCCAGTGCTTGGTGCTGCCGCTTTTCATCAGCACAGCTGGCCTGTGGGGGGCACTGTGACTGTGACGCTCGTGGAACACGTATTGTATAAGAAGGGCAACAGCCCCGGCCCCGGCTCCATCTTCTCTGTGAATGCTAGGCTCTGCTGAAGCCCCTCTTCTCCCTGGAGCATGAGACCCAGACTCCAACAGTGACTCCTCTACCTGGTCGTAGTACCTGAAGCAGGTTTTGGCGTAGATGTAGTACAGGCCTCCCTCGCGGACCAGGATCCTGCCGTCATGGTACCCGATCTTGGACAGGTGTCCATGGGCGTGGTCCCAGTGGATCATGGTGTTCTGGATGTCTCTCTGGATGTGCCCACTGGGAGGCTGAATGGGCAGGTGGGCTGATGGTGTGACCTCCCTGGGTTTGGTTGGGCACCTCTGTGACTCCCCTCTCTGGAGGTCGTCCGATGTCTCAACTAGGGCTGGTCCGGTCTGGGTGACCTGAAGTTGACAACAGAGACAGCGGCAAGAGATGTTAGAGGTCACAGTAGCCCAAATCCCTCATTGGGCATCGATACACTGCTGTTAGATGCATTTATAGAGTTATTGACCACTTGTCACTTAAACTTTTTTTTACTGCAGTAGGCTAAATCAGGGTCACACAGTGTATTTCTTAAACAAATCTACTTTGAAACAAGTATACACCTTCACACATGGTTGTGGGCTTAAAAAGAAGACTCCTGCACCATGTCAGATGTAGAGTTGAAATGTATTACATTTTGAGTTTGCATTTCAATATTACCCTTTATTTCCATGACAGAAGACTGAACTATAACAAAACCGTTTGACATAGAACATCGGATTTTCTGCAAGTTTTTGAAATAATGTTTATTAATTATGAAAAATATGAATAACATTGCACCCATGAGGCCACTAGGTCACTTTATATGTACAGTATATAGTGTATTCTAGTCATAGACATCCTATATAACTACTGCTGTACACACCTTCTCTATTAATATAGTGTCCCAACTGTCCCTACACACCAATATACATATTTATATTCCGGACTCTGACATCGTTCATTCTGATATTTCTTAATTTCTTTCTTTTTACTTTTTGGATTATGTGTATATTGTTTTGTATTGTTAGGTATTACTGCACTGTTGGAGCATTTCGCTGCACCTGCGATAACATCTGTAAATCTGTGTAAACCAATAAACTTTTATTTGATTTGTTGCTCTCTTGCAATACATAAAGCTACTTTGTAAGCCATAAGAGGCAATAGCCAGTAAAACCATCCATACAATATGAAACACTTTGTCTCTGTTTGAAGTTTAATGTGTTATAGATGTTGTGGTGAGAGAGCAACCACTTGAAATGGATTACATTTAGTGCAATGTGTATTTGTGGCAATCATTGTATATAATAATTTTTTTGTCCAATGTTTTCTTGCAGCACCTGCAAACTGTTATAACAATAACTTTTTTCATACAAAATACAACTTTGTGCTATAGAATTACATAGATTTTATGATCATTTTTAGAGTATAATCCAATGTAAGAGACCTATGCATTAGTATTTGTATTATGATTACCTGTTGAAGATGACCTGTCAAGTGAAGTACAACAGCAACACTTGATACCACTTGAAGTAATCCCATGAAAACGACGGTACCAATAAGAGTTCTGTTTGAAATTGGTTCTGTTCTCCTAAGCTGCTGAAATCTTGGCAGACTGCTTTCCATTTCCTAAAGATCCGTTTAATACTGAACATCAAATATCCACTGTGTTTCAAACAGACCCAATGTTAGGCTATGCTTTCCCCGAGATGTGTTTGTATTTCAGCGTATTCTCATTACCAATAGAAGTTTTAGGAGGCGGTTTTCTCAGTTTAGTACCCCCCCTCTTTGAGGACCAATCAGATTACAGATTCATTTAAATAGCTTTTTAACACCACCAGGGGCGCTGTTGTAAAATACTGTGCGAAAAACATGATTTAGGACTACATATCCCAGCATTCAACACCACTCTTTGACCTTGCTGGAAGCGTGATTACATTCTTTACAATGTTACTACATCTGAGATGATAAACTCATGTAAGTAGTTTACACTTATTTCGTATACACTGTAGCCAGATGCTTACGCAGAAATGTATTCGACTGTGTGGCCTCGTCTCGCCCCTCCACATGCGCAAGAGAATATGGAAGGACCTAGCAAATCGATCACTTGTATCATCAAGACGTTATTGTAACAATCATTTGGGAGATTTATACCGGAATGAGTCTGTACAAAGATATCTTCGGCAGCTTGTGGAAGAGTACAGAGATGTCACCAAAACATTACAACATGGGTTTCTCAACGACTCTGCCAGGAAAGAGTTGAACAAGAGAGAGGTGGGACTTTCACCAGTGGCCACTGCGTTTCAGAGCGCTGAACATGCCGTGAAAGACCTAGAGGAGGTTGAAACTCTGCTTCAGAGTAAGTAAGCTGTGTTCTGTTTTGTGTATTTTGTTAATTGCTAACTAGCTAGTGGTCTTTCTGTGTCTTCCTTTCATACGTGTCTCTAACGCCTGTGTGCCGTAATGACCAGAAGAGGTCGCCAATGCTTCAAAAACAATGTGCTAACTGTGAAATGTGTCATGTATCTGAAAATGTTATACATTGTCATCCATATTCTCATTTTACAGGGACAGTCGGTTCCAAAGAGGAAGACCGACAAATGGTCCAGCTACTGAAAGAGGAACAAGCACAGATCACCCAAAGAATCGAGTCATTGAGAAAAGATGTACGAACAGACATTAGACACAGAACATTTTAAATGTCTGCCTTGGTCAGTCTGGAACTTGATGAGAAAATCTGAATTCATATTCCCCCAGTTGATCCAGACACTAGTACCCAGTGACCCACATGACACCAGTAATGTCCTTCTGGAGGTGGTAACAGGGCGGACAACAGGAGGTGAGTCAGTGAACTGTAATTACTCAATGAACAGCATAGGCCATGGCCAACAGCTCTCCATTACACTCCTGGTCCTAATGATAATGTATGTCCCCTCTGGTACACATGTTTTGATCCAGGTGACATCTGTCAACAGTTCACCAGAGAGATGTTTGACATGTACCAAGGCCTTGCCAGCTACAAGAACTGGGACTTTGAGATATTCAACTACACACCTGCTGAATATGGTAATGCTTCTCTTCAGTCTGTCCTATATGGGTCACTGGATGAAAGTGTCTGTGTTTATGTATGATTGATTGGTGTGTTTATGGTCTGATTTGATTCACTCAGGTGGACTGCACCATGCGGCAGTAAGGATAGCGGGGGAGAGTGTGTACCGGCGTCTGAAGCATGAGGGAGGGACACACCGGGTTCAGAGGATCCCCGAGGTGGGCCTGTCCTCCAGGATGCAACGCATTCACACAGGAACCATGACCGTCATCGTCCTGCCACAACCCAACGAGGTCTGCCTGTCTGCCTGCCTGCCTGTCTGTCTGTCTGCCCGTCTGTCTGTCTGTCTGCACGATAATAAATTGGCATTCTGTTTTGTAGCTGGACATCAGCATTGACCCTAAGGACCTGCGGGTTGATACGTTCAGATCGAGAGGGGCGGGAGGTCAAAGTGTCAACACAACAGACAGTGCTGTCCGAATAGTACACCTGCCAACAGGTAAGAGCTTACAGTTTGGAGAAACAGAATATGTATTGAAAATCCACTTTAAGAAGTAAAAAAAAAAATCAATGGCACTTCTCAATTCTTGATTTTGAATTGATCTCCTGATATTGACTGAATTGAAATGGAATTACTGACTCACCCGTTCTCTGACCCTAGGTACGGAATTACTGACTGACCCGTTCTCTGACCCTAGGTACGGAATTACTGACTGACCCGTTCTGACCCTAGGTACGGAATTACTGACTGACCCGTTCTCTGACCCTAGGTACGGAATTACTGACTGACCCGTTCTCTGACCCTAGGTACGGTGGCAGAGTGTCAGACGTCCCGCTCTCAGCTGCAGAACCGTGACACGGCCCTGCGCGTGCTGAAGGCCCGCCTCTACCAGAGCATGATGGGTAGAGAGACGGAGCAGAGACTTACGGCACGCAAACAGCAGGTGATCCCCGACACAGTCCCATCCTAAAGCTTTACTGTCCCCCTCCTCCCTCCCCCCAACTCACCTCAGAGCCATTCATGTTACTCCTTCTCCAGGTGGGCACTCGCTCCCAGTCGGAGAGGATTCGCTCCTACAACTTCAGCCAGGACCGCGTGACAGATCACCGGACTGGCTATGTGACCAGAGATATCAAGGTGGACTTCTAACTATGCAAACAAGCAGTCTATAATGGAAGTTGATTTGTTGTGTAATGTTTGTCATGTCATGCTTTTACATGTAGTGGTAAGTTGGTTAATGTGTCTTCTGTATTCTCTTGGCAGGAGTTCATGAGGGGCGGAGAGCCCCTGGATGATCTGATCTCAGAGCTGTTGGAACACGGAGACAAGGAGGCTCTGCTGGAGCTGGTGGTGACCTGCATTCAGAGATACTGACTCAAGACAGTGTGACGCCTTAGTTCTGGGAGCTAGCTAACATGACCCACTGCTGCAGCACTGACAGGAGAACAGTCAGACTGGTGGAGTCAGAGCAGATACGGAAGCAGTGGCGCAAACACTGATCCTGGTTCAGTTTGTGAAAAGAATGGCGTGTGGGTGGAGAAAAGAGAGCCTGGCTGCAGACAACCCAGCTCTTTAACCAGTCTCAAACATATACACAATTACACCCTAGCATCTTAATAAAGTCCCAAAATGTTACTGAAAATAGTTGGCGATGAGCCCTGCTCCTATTGGGTGTGTCAGAGCTATGTTTCAGCCCAACACACACGCTCTAATCTCAAGCACCCAGGCTGTCTGGCAGCTGGCCAGCCATGGCATCAGTATCTCTCACACACAGCCATAGCAATGAGCGTGTATTGGCACCAATGAAGGGTTGAATTACCTTCGAGGCTACTCAAGCCCCTGTGAAATGTTTGAGTTGCTCTGACAGAAGTCTGCAAAATAAATCCAGGGAAGACTATTGATTACTAAAGGCTGGACTAAAGGCTGATGGACTAAAGGAAGAAGCATAGAGAAAATGTCCACACCAGCAGAATGTATATTCAACATTGTACTTTTTTTTTTTTATTGCAAGCCATCTTTAATCAATCATACTGTAGAAAACTTTCTTTGCGTTTTCTTTCTCGCATACTCCAACCATGTTGGGCTACGGTTCAGGGCTGGGTTTCCCCAAAGCAGCGTAGCACTAGGATCATGTTAATTCCATTGAAACTAAATAGACAAAAGATGACCTTAGTGCTAAGATGGTTTTGGGAGACCCAGGCCTGAGCATGTACAGGTGGCGATGTGGAAAATGACCACCACCACAGTAAGGACATCACAGCGGTCCTTCACAAGCCATCCACAAATTATCCAGTTAAAAATACATCACTCATAAGAAAATATCTCTGGGAATGATATTGTCTGTCTGTCATGGCTGTATGCTATTCAACTCAAATAAAAAAGCAGGAGGGCATCAGGCATTGAAAAAGGAAATTGTAAAGAGTAACACTTCAAGTTAGGACAGCTAAAGCCACTGATCCAGCTTGTTTCAGACGTCTGCTTGTCCTATCGTTCAACCCCAAAAGCTTCTGATATACTGTAACTTGGGTGGTTGGATGGGTAAAATTCAACCTGAACAATTCTGAAATGATGGCATCTTGGTGAGTAGCTAACTCGAGTTCTCTGTAGCCTACAGGGACCTGACCTGCGTATCCAGGTATTGATATGACGTTGCTAGAATTGTCCCATTACACAATAACAGTCTCTAACAACATCCCCCAGTTTGTCAAGCCTTGTCTGTTTAAAAAGAGTTCATATGAATTAGCCTGGGTATTAGTTATCATCTCCCCGTTGCCTCAGGCTCCTGGAGGATTTCCCGTTCTCTGCTTTCCTCTTCCTGAACGTGGCCCCAGCTCCCGACGCGGGGCCACCGTCGTCGCCCAAAGAGGTGATGATACGCTCCCTAAACTTGGGTTTGGGCTCAGGTGGCAGCTCCGCGGGGGCGCTAGCTGAACCTTCCACCTGTGGTAGCTGCAGGTCCACTTTCTCACTGGAGGAGAGAACATGGGGTATAGAGCAGATAGGTGAGTTATTAGTTTAGCATTTAATAAGGCACACAATAACAAGTTGGCTAAAATAGAGACAGACTAGCACCAGGGTCCTGTTCATTAAGGCAAACTGTAACAAAATCTCATAGTTAAATCCAAGTGAAGACATTGACGGTATAACAGTCTCTTACTAAGGCTCTTCTTCTTCCTGTATCTGCTCCCAGGCTCCGTAAGGGTTGGTCTTCCTGGGCTTCTTAACAGCAGGCCTCTCCTCTTTCTCCTCAGGCACAGCTGTCGGTGTGTCTTTGGCCACTTCGTCTCCCTTCCCCCCATCATCCTCACCATCTTTATCCTCTCCCTCCTTGTCTGAAGGCGGTGTATTCTTTTTGTGAGGAGAGCAAATGATTATTGAAATAATCGTCAGTCACCATGACTCAAATCCTAAACTAATGCCTACTATTGTTTGTGCCCATTCACTACCAATGGGGTTGTATTGAGAACTCAGAGTCTCACCCTGAACTGAATCTTGGTGACCTGATTGGAATCCTCTCCTTCCCCAGCTCCGTTGGTACTGTTGGAGCTGTCCTCCCCAGAGAGGGGTTCTGGCTGTAGGGCAGATGGGTCATCTACCCCTGGGGGGCCCACTATCTCTCCACTGGGCCCAGACCCAGACTCACCACCGGCAGGGAGATCTGCAGGTCTTTCCCAGCTGGACTCTGTCAGAGTGGGGGAAACATCAAAACTATGTCAAACATAATTATGTAAAACATACATCATTCTTGTCATTACCAATCTTTATAGACTGACCTCCAGTCTCTGTGTTGTAGTAGTAGGTAAATCCATCAGGACTGACTGCCTCCATCCAGGCACTACCTAAGGAGATCTACAGGGGAAAAAAGTGTGTTCATACCAGGACTTGAATGCATTACCTCGGTACATTACACTGACTCTAAACATATCAAATAGGTAATAACATACAAGAGACTTCCTGGTGAAAAGAAAGTTATTAAGAAAAATAAATTAAATAGTTGTGTGTACCTCAGTTTGACCAGGCTGTGGAGATGGTGTGCTCTTTCCCTGCAACCCAGATGGTTTGTCCCACTGAAATTCTGAAAAGATATAAAAACACAATGCTTCAGGAGAAAGGTGAATGGTCCTAGGTGTATGTTCAAAACTGATTTATTAAAGTCACAGTCTGACTTTTAACCCGTCATCTCTGATATCTGCGGAGGTGTTGTGGTCTTCAGCCTACCCATGGTTCGTACCCATGGTTCGTACAGACAGTTGCAAACCAAATGCAAGGGCTTTCAAGTACTTTTTTAAGCACTAATATTTATTTCCAAGGACCAGCAATTTGTAATAGTTCCTATTATGCAATTGTTTCTATTCGCCACCAGATGGCAGTATATTCACCAAGACCTCATAAAAAAAAACATACTATTCATTACATTTACATTTTTACATTTTAGTCATTTAGCAGACGCTCTTATCCAGAGCGACTTACAGTGGTGAATGCATACATTTCATACAATTTCATACATATCATACATTTGGTTTTTTTTTGTTTTTTTTCTGTGCTGGCCCCCCATGGGAATTGAACCCACAACCCTGGTGTTGCAAACACCATGCTCTACCAACTGAGCTACAGGGAAGGCTGTACTACCTTACAAGCTCTACTCAATAATACGTTTCTACTACATACATGAGGTAAATCAGTACTGATGTAATTTGAGTAGTGATGAGCAGAGTTTTGGGACATGCCTACTTGTGAACACACATTTCTTATTCGCATTACTACACAACTCCAGCTTTATGACAGTATTGTAGTTTTAGTGGGAATCTACTACTCAATAGCTACGACAAAACGTCTTGCTTCAGCTTTAGAGTTGCCGGTCGGGAGAAGGGCTGTGTGAGGAAAACAGCACGTGAACGACAACCAGAACAGCAGGAGCACGGCTGCCGCTTGATAAAGTGGAATATCGCAGGCGCCCCTTGAATGAGGAAAAAAAAAAAGCTCTGGAGAGAAAAAGTCTCAATGTAGAACTGGCACCAGTGCAGGATGCAGTGTTGTACCTTTCCCCTCCAGGGCAGATTACACCATGTTGCCCAGCATTTTAGCTATCGATGTGATGTTTGGCAGTGCCTAATCAGTCGGTTCTGTACCTGCCTGGCTGAGTGGCAGTGTGGGTAGAATGAGAGAGCTCGCCTGGCAACCAGAGTGCGAAACACATGAAATAAAATTCGGTAGTGTACCTGGAAAGGAATTCGTAAGAGCAATATATTTTTCTAATATTTTTCATATTAACATATTTGATCGTTTTCTGTTCTCCTCTCATTTTAATTCAAGTACTTTTCAAGTACCAACTTCAGATTTTCAAGGTATTCAAGTAATTGAATTTCAGAGTGCCAAATTCAATTACTTTAAGCACTTCAAGCACCTTGTGTGAACCTTGCCTACCTCCTGTCATAGAGTTGTAGTAGTATGTGAGTCCTTCGCCTGTCTTTCCCTCCACCCAGTTCTCTGATTCCTTTCTGGGCATCCTCTCCTTTCCAGGCTTTCGCTTCTTTTCTTGTTTTCGAGATGGAGATTGAGATGGAACTGGGCTTGGAGTTTGGGCTTTGGTTTGAGATGGGGAACCTAAGCAAACACACAAAATCACATTGATATATTAGCCATTTGAGCAGACCCTCTTTTCCAAAACGACTTACACCGAGTGTGTTCTAACAACTTTTTAAAAGCTTCAAGTTTCATTAGTCGTAGTATGTACAGTATACGCATGGTGTACATCATCCGACAAAATGCTTACTTGACAGGTTCCTTCTCGACAATGCAACAACAATAAGAGATAATAAAATATTAGAATACAAAAACTATAAGAAACAATGGTAATAAGTTACACACTCATTAGACGGTACAAATAAAAACAGACTGGCAGGTTATTAAGTTAGTAAATCAATAAAACATTTAATTAAGAAGTTACCTGATGGTTTTATCCCCAACCTTTTCATATCCTCTTCATAAGCTTTCAGTGCAGCCGCCTCCATCGTTGCAAACTCTTTAGACTGACGATCCTCCTTCTTCGCCTTGTCAATGCTCTTCTTTTGCATCTGTACAGAAGAAGGGCCGGAGTATCAGTCAAGTCACCAATGAGATGACAGCATGGGGTGAGAGTGGCATATCTGGACCTTATCTCTGCTGAAATACACCACTAGGCCAGCCAGGAGGGCTATGCATGCTAAGCTGCGTTTACAAAGCATCAATAGTTTCCCTTGCAACAGTGACCCCTGTTGATACCTCTGTGTAATAACGTGTTATCAGCAGACTACATAGAACCCAGAGAGAAAACAGTATAGTCTCAGGTGATTGACAACATTTATGGCATCTGTATTTCTTATGCAGTATGTTAGCTACAACCCTGGCACTGACAGGCACCCATCTTTCTATGTTTCACAAGTGAAGGAAAAACACAATGATGACAACTCACCTCAGCAATTTTGGCAGCAACATTTTCTTTGTGATTCTTCCCTCGTTCATGAAACTCAACACTCTGCATGAGAAACAAACAAGCACAGGGGTGAATACATGATCAAATCTTGTCCTCAGCCACAACCCACAACTTGCAGTCATAACGTAACAGAATACTCTCTCTTTGACACAGATCACCAAGAACAAGTAAGCATTCATTCAACGTTAGTAACATGAGTAGGGCCTAGTCAAAGAGACTGAATAACTAGCATGATGATCATGCCTGAATGGGTAGCTAGTCAGCTAAGTACACCAACTTTACATACCGGTACAAATTACATGACAATTTACTCAACACTCACAGGTTTATTGTCGGCTATCCAGCACTTGCAGTACTGGCAGAATTTCTTTGGCTGGGACTTCCAATATTCCGACCTGAGTAATACAAACAAAATAAACAACTTCATAAACATGTGTTTGAAAGCTGATCAGAATAGCAATTTGGACAGTGAATAAAATGCAACCATGGTCGTACAAACTGAACTAGCTAGCTCGCTAGCTTATGAATAGATGCAACACTATGAAATCAAATGTTATTGGTCATATTATACAACAGGTGTGGACTTTACAGTGAAATGCTCATTTATGAGACAATTCCCAACAGTGCAGAGTTAAAAAGTAAGACATATGTCTACACTGTATGTTATTTTAATGGACATTTTTTTTGCTTTATTTATTTATTTATATATATATATATATATATATATATATATATATATATATATATAGCACATTTTTTTGTCCATTAAAATATCATACAGTGTAGACATGTCTTACTTTTTAACTTGTTTTTGAAAGAAAAGCACATTTTTGTCCATTAAAATCACATCAAATTGATCAGAAATACAGTGTCACATTGTAAATGTTGTAAATTACTATTGTAGCTGGAAACAGCTGATTTTTAATGGCATATCTACATAGGCGTACAGAGGCCCATTATCAGCAACCATCACTCCTGTGTTCCAATGGCACGTTGTGTTAGCTAATCCAAGTTTATCATTTTAAAAGGCTAATTGATCATTAGAAAACCCTTTTGCAATTATGTTAGCACAGCTGAAAACTGTTGTTCTGATTAAAGATGCAATAAAACTGTCCTTCTTTAGACTAGTTCAGTATCTGGAGCATCAGCATTTGTGGGTTCGATTACAGGCTCAAATGGCCAGAAACAAAGAACTTTCTTCTGAAACTCAACAGTCTATTCTTCTTCTGAGAAATGAAGGCTATTCCATGCAAGAAATTGCCAAGAAACTGAACATCTCGTACAACGCTGTGTACTACTCCCTTCACAGAACAGCGCAAACTGGCTCCAGCCAGAATAGAAAGAGGAGTGGGAGGCCCCGGTGCACAACTGAGCAAGTGGACAAGTACATTAGAGTATCTAGTTTGAGAAACAGATGCCTCACAAGTCCTCAACTGGCAGCTTCATTAAACAGTACCCACAAAACACCAGTCTCAACGTCAACAGTGAGGAGGCGACTCCGGGATGCTGGCCTTCTAAGCAGAGTTCCTCTGTCCAGTGTCTGTGTTCTTTTGCCCATCTTAATCTTTTCTTTTTATTGGCCAGTCTGAGATATGGCTTTTTCTTTGCAACTCTGCCTAGAAGGCCAGCATCCCGGAGTCACCTCTTCACTGTTGACGTTGAGACTGGTGTTTTTCGGGTACTATTTAATGAAGCCGTGTTCCAATGGCACTCCGTTGTCAGTTTAGCCTACATTTCACTGATCTTAGTAGCATTTTACTCCCTCTGTTTAATATAACACACATACATTCATTATTAATTTCGGTTGGCTATCCTGATGTGAAGTTTGTTCTAGAGAAAGTATTTGACTCCAGTGACAAAATGAAGGAAATTAGAAGGGGGGAGAATTTCGACAGGCAAGAAAATGCCTTTAGTAAATCTTAAACAAAATACTCACATTGTATTTTCTGATCCAATATAACGTTAAAATAATTGAGGTTAAACAACCTAGCTAGCTAGCTACGCACAAAAGCCGAAAATGTTGAACATTCTCAACCATCAACAACACGGCGTCCGTTTCTTATGACGTATGTACGGATGTCTTTGAGGGTCAAAACTGTTTGTACTCGCTACTGTTATCGCTATTATTGGCTTTATTTTGACAACAAAGTCGTTTGAATTGCAGTTTATTATGAAGAATATGAGAAGAATGGATTGAATTATGAAATTAAATAAATATGTCATCCGTCCCGTGTAGACGGAACAAATAGTCTATAGTCCCTTCAGTGTTCAAGACTTCCCATATGGTCTAGCGGTTAGGATTCCTGGTTTTCACCCAGGCGGCCCGGGTTCGACTCCCGGTATGGGAACAACTCTTTTGTTTATTGAACATGATGTTCTCTATAGCAGTGTCCTAACCCTTCTTCTCCAATACATTGGTGGAAAAAGTACCCGATTGTCATACTTGAGTAAAAGTAAAGATACCTTAATAGAAAATGACTCAAGTGAAAGTCACCCACTAAAATACTACTTGATTAAAAGTCTGAAATTATTTGGTTTTAAATGTACTTATGTATCAAAAAGTAAGTCTAATTGCTCAAATATACTTAAGTATCAAAGTTGCCTCACTTTCGAGGGGCTGATGCGGTTTCTTCTCATAGTAATTATTTGTCCCGTTTTCAAGAAGACCCTCAGAGGGAACGGATGTGGCCACTATGATGTCTCCCTGTCATGACTTTAGTAAGCCGTGGGTATCTTCAAATCTTCAATGAAGTGACATGTAACCGACATGTAAGAAGTGTTTACCCTTGATGTCCAGCAGTCAGTGGTAAGGCAAACTTCAGTAGCTTTTTGGACTCTTTCCCGCACTGAATTTTGAAAGGGTTTTCCTGATTGGAATTGTGTACATTGGATTTAGACTATTGCTATAATTGGCTGGAAATCGGTGGCAATCATTTTAGCCAATGCAATATCAATTTGGCCTTGTTTTCTACTTTGGCACAAACTGGTCCATAGAAGACTGCGTAGTTGTGGGTCGCGAAATAGGCCTACTTGACTGAGTGGATACATCTCCACGTGTGGAGGTGCTGGCTCCACCACTATCACTAGCAGGCCCGCTAGCTTCTCGAAGCTCCGCTACAGCTAGCTTCACAGTTGGGTGCACAGTCCGCATATGCCGGTGTAGGTTGTGCATAGAACCGGCTTTATATGAGATTTTGTTTTGGCAAATTCAACACTGTGCTCAAACATTGTCTACATTATTAAAATGCATCCAAATGCTACTGTGCTTCCGACTAATCTTCCAGCTGTTGTTTTCACAGCTGTCCTTCCTCTCTCCTCGGCTGCTAAGTGTGTGACTGTGAGTTGGCTCCGCCCTCCCTCACGCATCTTTGGTTCATTGGTTGACACTGCGTGTCTGATTGACAGGAACAACAGGTGAGGCTGTTAGTCTGAGCAGACAGTCAGAACGGATGTGTGTGCGCTTGAGCATTTAGGTCTATATTATTTTATTTCTTTTTTCGTTATTTGAATTAGTTAATTTTATTCATTTAAATATTTTGATTATTCATATCTTTTTCTTCAAAAATTTTTTTTTGTATAAATAGATTCGGCTCTTCTGATATGCGAGCCGGCTCCCAACGTCCACCTACAAGAGCCGGCACCTAGAGCCAACTCGTTCGCGAACAACCCATCACTACAAACAAAAAAGCATTTGTGTTTGCCAGGTCAGATGCAGTAGGGGTGACCAGGGATTTTCTCTTTAAGTGCGTGAATTGGACAATTGTCCTGCCCTGCTAAGCATTCAAAATGTAACGAGTACTTTTGCGTGTCAGGGAAAATGTACGGAGTAGAACGTAAATTATTTTCTTTAGGAATGTAGTGAAGTAAACGTAAGAGTTGTCAAAAATATAAATAGTAAAGTACAGATACCCCAAAAAACTACTTAAGTAGTACTTTAAAGTATTTTTACTTAAGTACTTTACATCACTTCTCGAATACCCCCAACAGTAAATATATTTTATTGTAACCCTGGACAAGCACACCTGATTCAACTAATCATCAAACCCTCATTGAGCTGAATGAGGTGTGTTTGTCCAGGGCTACAACAGAAAAGTGTGATGTTGGGGGTACTCAAGAGTTCAGAAACACCTTTCTACAGTACCAATTGGCCTACCTGTGGATTTCACTGTTAAATTACCACTACGTTTTCTAACCTCCCATATGGTCTAGCGGTTAGGATTCCTGGTTTTCACCCAGGCGGCCCGGGTTCGACTCCCGGTATGGGAACGACATTTTTATTAAAACCTTGAACATGTTATGCACAGTAGGCCTAAAGATACAGGTACGGTATATGCCTGCCTGTGGCTTTGCCTGTTAAAATATTGCGAACTGACAAAATAGAATACTCTATCCGATGTAGGCTACTCTAATAATGCTGAAACTAGCGCTCACAGTCACACCAGAATTACACGTTCATCCACGTTACTCAAACGTCAAATTTCTAAGTGTAAGGTTGTTTAGACATTAACTCCACATTTGAGGTTACGCATTAACGGTGAATGGTTAAGGTAAGGGTTAAGGTTTGGGATAGGCTTAAAACAGAAAGCGTTACATGTCCTTTGATACGGAAACTGAATACAATCAATCTGACAAATTTATCGAAATTGTAAGAACTTCACCTGTGAAAATAATCAGTAGCCTACTAACTCTAGAGACAGAATTGAATATCAGGTTCAAATAATACTTTTTTTATCATTTGAAAATCTTTCATTTTTGTTTTTTAAAACAATTACACTCATTCAATTAAATACAGTAAAAAAAAGATGGTGAGATGTGCCATGAAGACTAAATCGGCTTTTTTGAAATACTGAAAAAAATATTAGAAACAGACAGAGAATGCTACATAAGTGATCTTTAAAAAGTAATCCTTCATCCCAAAAGACAAAACATGTACCCTGTGCTCTTCATCAACAAAATTATAATTAACCATAAAAGTGCAATATCACAAATAAAATGAACAAATAAAATAACATTTCAATTCACACTTGTACAATCAGTGCAACAAGTACAAATATTTCATAGATATACCAGGGAATCTTTATAGTTTAAAAAGTGTCCAAAACACAACTTGAAGTCATTTCCCTGTCTTGGTGAGACATTTTGTAAACAGATTGAGACATTAGCTTTAATTTGGTTAATATGCTTCACATAAAAAAAATCATGAAGAATATTGCATCAATACGATCAGCATCCCAACAATGCACACTGAAAGTGAACTTTAGTCTCTACACTAATCATAACATAATAAATAAGATTTATTTTAAATATACCTTGCCATGTAAAAATGAGACCAAATACACCCAGACAATAGGGAGTGATTTTGACTTTTTTTAGCAGCATATTTGGTGCTCTCCATTGAGAAAATACACCTTTTATTAATCATAGTTCCAAAGTAAAAAAAAAGAATTATGTGGCTTAATTAGCATAAAGTGGCAGCTCTTTCTTTAGTAGGTTCATGTAACCATAACGTGGTTAAAAGTTGTTAGTGCATAAAAATATCAACAGGGGGATTCCCCTTGGCACAGACCAAATTGGACAGGTGGAGAATGCATGTTTGACTTTGAGTGCTGACCACACCTCACATACCCAATCATGAGGGCATTCTACACAAGGTTGTTATTCCCTATAGTTTGGTTGACCTGCCTTCTCAATTCTCCAAGAACACTTTGTGTGGCAGTGAGTGACCCCAACCAGCAGGGTCTCTACATTGCCAGCTCTTCTTCTTCTCCTCTCCATGCATCCCTGTCTCAGTAGCAGCCATCTCTCCAGCTCCCGTCTCGTAGGGCACTCAGGCTGGACAAGCTCTTAGGAGGCGTCAATAAACTGGGGAAAAGATCAGATTGGGATGAAAAATAGGAAATTATGATCCCAGACAACAAGAACCTAGTTTTGAGCTTGTTGGCGCTCCCCTAGAGCCTACAGTAGCCTACCTGCGTGTGGGTTGGGCGATCTTGCTTCGAGGGGTGGAGCTGGTCCCAATAAAGGAGGCGGGGCGGGGCAGGCTGCTCCGGGGGGGTGTAGGAGTGCCCCCAACCCCCACGGCTGGTTTACTGGGGAGGGGGATCCCACTGATGCCACTCAGGGACTGCAGACTGGTGGAGGTCGGCATGGTAACTGGCCCTTTCACAGTGGGGCTGACGTAGGCTGTGGCTTTGAGGGGTTGCCGCGACAACGACTGGAAGTTCCCCACACTCTGGACTCTGTTCTGCAACTGACCGGGTGAAGGGACTAGTGGGGAGAGGAACAGGGGGTTGACAATACATCATATACAGATTCATGGATTATTAATGGTTTGATATAATATTCATGTTTTCCTCAGATCTACTGTATAATGTATGGACTACCTACTTAGAATGATCATTTTCAATTTGATGAATTCTGGCAAGTCAATCAAGCCCTGCAATTTTATCGTATGTGTATGGTCAGAGCTAAAACAAAGAAGAGGGTCTCTCACTGGAGGACTGTAGCCTGCTGGCCAGCCCATTGGACGAGTCGAAACTCAGACTGTTCCGAAGGGTGGAAGGAGAGCCGATGTGATTGGCTGGGCTCAGTGGGCTAGGCACGCTGGGAGCCCTGAACAGGTTGGGCATGCTCCTCCGCAGCTTATCTAAATATAATGCACGCACGCACACACACACACACACACACACACACACACACACACACACACACACACACACACACACACACACACACACACACACACAATATTCCTGTATGAATTCAAGGTCACAGATCTAGATGACTAAGACTTTATCATCTCAGATTCGACATAGAGCCCTCTTCAAGGGAATACGTGTCACTCACTACTCTCTCTTGAAGAACACCAGTGTTGAGGCCCCAAAGATAAACATCTCCTGTAATCTCACCACCCTCTGTTCAGTGTCCCTCTCCGGTTTAGCTCCCAGAACAGAAACAGAATAGCCTCAAGAGCTTACGGAACAGTCAGTGTCTGAAGAGGCTTACAGTGAGCACATCCCTGGTAGTCTGCCAGTACAGTCAACAGGCTAGGGAAGTACATCCCTAGTAGTCTGCCAGTACAGTCAACAGGCTAGGGAAGTACATCCCTAGTAGTCTGCCAGTACAGTCAACAGGCTAGGGAAGTACATCCCTCGTAGTCTGCCAGTACAGTCAACAGGCTAGGGAAGTACATCCCTGGTAGTCTGCCAGTACAGTCAACAGGCTAGGGAAGTACATCCCTGGTAGTCTGCCAGTACAGTCAACAGGCTAGGGAAGTACATCCCTGGTAGTCTGCCAGTACAGTCAACAGGCTAGGGAAGTACATCCCTGGTAGTCTGCCAGTACAGTCAACAGGCTAGGGAAGTACATCCCTGGTAGTCTGCCAGTACAGTCAACAGGCTAGGGAAGTACATCCCTGGTAGTCTGCCAGTACAGTCAACAGGCTAGGGAAGTACATCCCTGGTAGTCTGCCAGTACAGTCAACAGGCTAGGGAAGTACATCCCTAGTAGTCTGCCAGTACAGTCAACAGGCTAGGGAAGTACATCCCTGGTAGTCTGCCAGTACAGTCAACAGGCTAGGGAAGTACATCCCTGGTAGTCTGCCAGTACAGTCAACAGGCTAGGGAAGTACATCCCTGGTAGTCTGCCAGTACAGTCAACAGGCTAGGGAAGTACATCCCTGGTAGTCTGCCAGTACAGTCAACAGGCTAGGGAAGTACATCCCTGGTAGTCTGCCAGTACAGTCAACAGGCTAGGGAAGTACATCCCTGGTAGTCTGCCAGTACAGTCAACAGGCTAGGGAAGTACATCCCTGGTAGTCTGCCAGTACAGTCAACAGGCTAGGGAAGTACATCCCTGGTAGTCTGCCAGTACAGTCAACAGGCTAGGGAAGTACATCCCTGGTAGTCTGCCAGTACAGTCAACAGGCTAGGGAAGTACATCCCTGGTAGTCTGCCAGTACAGTCAACAGGCTAGGGAAGTACATCCCTGGTAGTCTGCCAGTACAGTCAACAGGCTAGGGAAGTACATCCCTGGTAGTCTGCCAGTACAGTCAACAGGCTAGGGAAGTACATCCCTGGTAGTCTGCCAGTACAGTCAACAGGCTAGGGAAGTACATCCCTGGTAGTCTGCCAGTACAGTCAACAGGCTAGGGAAGTACCTACGCTACTGACTAACGAGTGGGTGACCTTAAAATGACCTGTTCCCCCATTAACATAAACGATGACAAGTTGAACACAAACCTATAAATAGATTAGTATAACTATTTCATAAGAGGGCCATCATGTCGTGTGTCAGTTATTTTGTAACCCTACTAATATTGTACTTTGTTGTTATGCAAATGTTCCATCAAGACAACAAAAAGGCTTGTTTGAAAAATGTACTCATATGCATCTACATTCCAAATGTGATCTCCAAAATACATAGCGAACATAAATACACAGAAAACATAAATACATAGCGAACATAAATACACAGAAAACATAAACATTATTAGAGGAGAGTCTTGCAAAGCAAGAATTCTTATTAAAAAGTGTGAGACTTCATAAATTTAAGCAGAGGGCCAGGGTTGAGTCCAATAGACATCGAACAGGAGAACACTTATATATATATATAAATAATGGAGGAGTCCAGTGCAACCTGGAGCTGTCCAATAAACATTTTCATTGTCATAAACAAATCTCCCATTTTCTCTAATGAACGCAACCCAAGTACCTGCATGGGCCAGGCATGCTCACCTGATCCAGGCCTGAAGCCCTGTTGTTCGGGTGTGTAGGTGCTGAGTGTGGGGCTGGCCAGGGCCTGGGGTTGTGGAGGGGGCTGATAGGAGAATCCTCCAGAGGGGTACTGAGGGGTGGAGGGGCTGGAGAGGCTGGTTGTGCTCCTTCTCCAGTCCCGTATGCTGGAGAAGGTGTGGGAGTGGGAGAGGCCGCGCTGCAGGGTGGGTCCCACACGGGTCAGACGGGGCTGGGGAGGAGGTAGCTGCACATACTCTTCCTCATCCTCTTCCTCCTCCAGGTCGGCCTCGCCGCTGTGATGAAGGGAGAGGAAGGAGAAGCTGGCGCTGCGGCGGTTGATGGAGGTGGGGGTGGTGGCGTAGTCCTGACGAAGACCTGAAGGAGGGGGAAATACGGACAAGCGCAAACACACAAACACGCACGCGCACACAATCAGTCGTCACCTTCTGCGCCTGAGGTTAAGGTTAATAAAGCCTGGATGAAGTCTGAGGTCTTGTATCACATGTTACAGTGTTAGAAGGGAGAGAAGGACAGAGGAAGATAAGGAGAGAGAGGAACAATAAAGGGCAAGAATATGGCCAGGAATTCAAGACCACTTGAACTGACCAGGAACAACTCTGGGCCATACTTTTAACCTTGGGGCACAGAGTTATTCCCTTTCAGGTCACCTGCTCAATAGTTGTTATTAATAGTTCTGATTTATAAAGCATTTTCCATACTTTTACATAGAAAGGGGGGAAAACTCACCTCTTACTATGTAAAACAATATAGTCATAACTATGTGACAACACCAAAACACTTTTTAATAAAGGGTGAGGGACTCACTGTCCTCCTGCAGACGAGCCATGACCTGGACGTCAACAAGGTCCTGCAGCTTGTATCCCTGCGTTATGGAGTCATCCTCCAGCTCGGAGGCACTGAGCTCACTGTCCATGGAAGACTGGGGGCTGAGGAGGAACCGCCGGAGGCTGCGGCCTTCAGCACACAACAACACAGTTCAGAGGTCAGATCACAGACAAATTACATGGCAGAGATTTTACATTAACAATGTAAAACTGACCAGATGAAAAGCAAGATAAGTTTAGATAGAGGTACACTGGCAGCAAAACAACATCACTCTCCCTTTAAGAAACATTGCAGAGTCACTGTTAGTAGGGAGGCCACGTCATGGAATTGTGCCTTTGGTGATAGAAGCACCACAAATCACAGACAAAGCTAGAAAAGGCCATATTGTGTTAATGGCCACTCCAAGCCCCCATGGCCATTTTCCATTATGGCCGCCAACCAGATCCCCCAGGCTCGACCTAGCTGTGTGACATGTGGCGCTTCCATCACCAACGGCACTATTCCACTCAAGTTTGTCCCCTCACCATCCCACTATGTTGAACTTCACATGGCAAACACCTGAAGCAGCAGAAACTGAACACACACTGAAACACTCCTCTTGCCGTGACAAATGATGAATGATGACCTTGAGGGCTTCTCAATAGTCTATAGCGGCTTCCTCTCCTCTTGTGTCCACCTCTATTCTGATCTGACAATACAACCAGTAGGTGAAACTTAAGGTGTTTCACCTGTCCATATCTCTAACATCAGCAGGAATTAAGGAGAGGAGACAAGAAGAGGAAGCTCTTTCAAAAAGACTATTGAGATGCAAACCTTGACATGACAGAGACTGAGACAATGTGGGCCAGCGGGGGAGCGAGCGAGGCTTACTGCGATTAGCTGAGGAGTGATTGGCTGGGAGGAATGTGGGAATTCTCTCAGCCGTCCCTACAGGAGTCAGGGACAGGTGGAGGAGAGGATGGAGGGGTGAGGAGAATGAGGCTGACGGAGGGAGAAAGAAAGGGAGGGGGAAGGAGACAGGATATGGGGGAGAGAAAGAGAGAATCACGGAGAGTTGTTTTAATGGAGAAAAAAGAAAACTATTCCATTGAAGAGACTGTGGTATTTTTTTTCAATTGTGAAATACCATATTTAAGAAGTAATCATGGATGGAGTAGCCCTTCGTGTCTAAGGACCAGGGGTTTTCCTCACCTGGTGAACTGATCAGGAGAGTTGAGTTTCTGCTCAACACGGCCCAGGATTTTTCTACTCAATAGGGCCCTGATTCTGCTCAATAGGGCCCTGATTCTGCTCAATAGGGTGCAGAGGTTTCCTGCTCAATAGGGACAAGAGTTTCTCCTGATCAGGTTGCAAGGTTGAAAAACCCCTAGTTCAACTAACGTCATATGGTAATATTATGGTAACATTATTATGTCACACAGTAATCTGTGTGTGTATTTACCAGGTCTGTCAGCGGGCGGAGGGGTGGAGCAGGACCTGGAGAACGAGGCACTGAGGGGGGACACTCCAGCTACACGTCTCAGGGGGAGGGCAGGGGAAGAGTGGCTGGAGAAGACCCCCCGCCACCTATGGACTACGCATGGGAGGTAGGAGGAGGGAGGGGAAAAGGCAATGTCATACTGTATCGGACCACCCCCAAAACACACACACACACACAGCTGTCAGTGCTTTCCGGGCCCCTCACAAGGAACAGAGATCAGCAGTGTGAAGCGGTTGTTTACCTCACACCCAGCGCGTCACATTGCTGTGACAGTCACAGAACCACTATTCAGTAGCAGCCAGGGAACACATCTGCTGTCCAATGCCCAGGAGACAAAGCTGCATTCACAACCATCACACACAAACACACACTGCTCAACACACCCATTCAGCACTGGCCAGGACCAGGGACGGAGCAGCGACCACACACACCTTCTGATATATATTCATAGAGGAGACCTACAGGAATGAACACTCGCTAAGCAAATTATCCCAGCAATCTATCTAGAGGAGATGTGGTGGATCAAAAGAACAAAGAGAGAGAAGAATGAATAATAAATGTTGCAGAGCTGAGAAAGCAAATCATCTCTCTCTTTCCCTCTGTGTGGTGGTTCGACTGTGAGCTGCTCAACACAGCGCTGCATATATCCCTGCACCACAGATAGAGTGGGGTTATGTTATACCTGTCACTGAGAATATAAACCACTTAGCAGCAACGAGGCGAGATGCCTTTCATGTAAACACGGTAACCATGGTTACCCCTCTGGTTGCCGAGGGAGGCCCTGTGAACGTAGCAACAGGCAGATAGTAGGTCAAGTGTGAAAGCAGTGGAAGGCTTTTCCTGCAGTTACAGCTACTGTGGAATTAATATACAGGCTTCTAGTAGAGATCCTTACAGCAATGTATTGTCGTAAAATGCAGGTAACTGCCAAAATAAAGGAAACATGAGTATATGAGGGATACAAGTATATTTTATAAGTATTACACTTTATGTTGTTGTTCCCTTTATTTTGGCGGTTACCTGTAATTCACTGATGAAATGGTGGCAGGGAGCCTAGTGGTTAGAGCGTTGGACTAGTAACCGAAAGGTTGCTAGATCGAATCCCTGAGCTGACAAGGTAAAAATCTGTCATTCTGCCCCTGAACAAGGCAGCTAACCCACTGTTCCTAGGCCGTCATTGTAAATAAGAATTGTTTGTAACTGACTTGCCTGGTTAAATAAATAAAAAATAAAATGGCAGCTGCACTGATGCAACGATAAGCTGTTGCATGACAAGTATATAATATGAACGCCAAGTTAAATTGGACCTAATGTGCAAAAACATATCAATACATTTGATACTTTTCAAATATATAATAGTAAAAAGAAATGCAATTAAGCTGACGTGTGTGTTTACTCTAAGTTGTTGAAAGTGACGCACACACACAGACAGTTGCGGCCAGTGCTTCACCTCTCATTAAGAGCTTAGAGGACTAACGCTGTATTAATACATTACCTTCAGCGAAGACCGTGGGAGACGTCACATCACATCTATTCACTCTTCCACTGTCCTGTTTCACACCCCAGCTTCCTCTCGGACATTAACCCAAGGTCCACTCTCAGTGGTCATTAGACACCATGGAATGTATCAGGAGTAGAGGCATTGACCCTGACGTTATCGCTAAATTCCCAAAGTCGGCCACTCATACCTTCACATCACGGCCACCCATTCATTCTCATTCGACCCGGTCAACTCTCCACTGAAACCCTTCTTCAGGTAGATGCTGCGAATTAGAATGTGATCTCCATCCCCTAACCAGGTGAAATGAATGCCCTCACTGTCATAACCATGCTGCGAATGTGTGGGTCTGTAGGTTTGTATACGGCTGTCTTGTCAGGAGTGGCTCCGCTTGTGCGTGACCACCGTGCGTAGTTTAATGTAGCCGGTGCTGTGCGTAGTTTAATGTAGCCGGTGCTGTGCGTAGTTTAATGTAGCCGGTGCTGTGCGTAGTTTAATGTAGCCGGTGCTGTGCGTAGTTTAATGTAGCCGGTGCTGTGCGTAGTTTAATGTAGCCGGTGCTGTGCGTAGTTTAATGTAGCCGGTGCTGTGCGTAGTTTAATGTAGCCGGTGCTGTGCGTAGTTTAATGTAGCCGGTGCTGTGCGTAGTTTAATGTAGCCGGTGCTGTGCGTAGTTTAATGTAGCCGGTGCTGTGCGTAGTTTAATGTAGCCGGTGCTGTGCGTAGTTTAATGTAGCCGGTGCTGTGCGTAGTTTAATGTAGCCGGTGCTGTGCGTAGTTTAATGTAGCCGGTGCTGTGCGTAGTTTAATGTAGCCGGTGCTGTGCGTAGTTTAATGTAGCCGGTGCTGTGCATAGTTTAATGTAGCCGGTGCTGTGCGTAGTTTAATGTAGCCGGTGCTGTGCGTAGTTTAATGTAGCCGGTGCTGTGCGTAGTTTAATGTAGCCAGTACTGTGTGTGACTAGTGACTGTCTGGCAAGGTGCTGTACTTTTACCTCAGAGTCCAAAATAGTCTGGAGTTGGCTGGTTACATAATCCTGAGATACTTGAGGACCTGTTTCACACTGAGCTCAAGGCATCACAGTGCTAGCCCCCCCCCCCCCCTCCACACACACACACACACACAGTAAAGTAGAATCATAACCATCTGCTGAAAGAAAGTCTTTGAAAACAAAACGTTTTGCCAGGTTGATAGAAACTTATGGTCTATTATATAGCCATCCATCTATCAATTCATCCATCCATCCACCCTTGTTGGTCCCTAGTTTCCACCCCTCCTCATACCTTGGTCCAACCTGAGGCACAGTGAGCGGGCAGACTCCACCTCTGTTCTGGGGCTGTCCAGGACCTGTCTGCTCCACTGGAGGGGGGTAACAGGGCTCTCCCCCCACAGCCGGGCCTTGGCTGACACATACAGCCTGCAGGGAAGACAGGATGAGAGCCAGAAGAGGAGGAATGAAGAGGACTTTACTGCCAAGCAGACGGCCACTGTGCTCTGTGAAAATGTGCCTGTTGAAATGGAGGCTAGACCGCATCAGTCTGAGACATGTCGACTTGGGGGTGGACTACTGGACACACAAAGTGCTGTTATTTTAGTGGTAAAACGTATGCATAAGAATACCCGCTGATAAAAGGTGACATTCTACTTTTGACTCATTCTTTTATTATGTCAAAACCATTATAGTTCCCAAAACCAGTTTTGGACTGCAGTCAGAATTGGCTGCTCCTCACTATGCGCCACGGTTTGCACTTGTTGGCTACAATCAATATGATTCTATTCTCAGGTCCTAAGTGACACATACAGCCTGCAGGGAAGACAGGATGAGAGCCAGAAGAGGAGGAATGAAGAGGACTTTACTGCCAAGCAGACGGCCACTGTGCTCTGTGAAAATGTGCCTGTTGAAATGGAGGCTAGACCGCATCAGTCTGAGACATGTCGACTTGGGGGTGGACGACTGGACACACAAAGTGCTGTTATTTTAGTGGTAAAACGTATGCATAAGAATACCCACTGATAAAAGGTGACATTCTACTTTTGACTCATTCTTTTATTATGTCAAATCCATTATAGTTCCCAAAACCAGTTTTGGACTGCAGCTGCCACGGTTTGCACTTGTTGGCTACAATCAATATGATTCTATTCTCAGGTCCTAAGTGAGGTTTTGGCTTGATGTACATTTTTGGGATCATAGTAAAACTGGAAAACGTATCCCTGATCTGAAACCAGTCTTCCCTGTAGGCCCATAAGGGTTGATATGGGACTATAGGGCAGTAAAGTCCTCTTCAGGCTCTCATCCTGTCTTCCCTGCAGGCTGTATGTGTCACTTAGGACCTGAGAATAGAATCACATTGATTGTAGCCAACAAGTGCAAACCGTGGCACATAGTGAGGAGCAGCCAATTCTGACTGCAGTCCAAAACTGGTTTTGGGAACTATAATGGTTTTGACATAATAAAAGAATGAGTCAAAAGTAGAATGTCACCTTTTATCAGCGGGTATTCTTATGCATACGTTTTACCACTAAAATAACAGCACTTTGTGTGTCCAGTAGTCCACCCCCAAGTCGACATGTCTCAGACTGATGCGGTCTAGCCTCCATTTCAACAGGCACATTTTCACAGAGCACAGTGGCCGTCTGCTCAATCATAATCATTGACTATGATAATTGCAACACATCGATGTGTTGTGTTTGCTAAAGAAAAATCGAATGATATTGGAACAAGTGTCAGCTCCATCTTTCTGTCCAATTTGTTCCGAAGGTGTGGCTTTGTCGCCGTATATCATTCCTACTGGGATATGAGTCTCATTTGCAGGTACATCATTATATTCCATAGGCCTACGTCTACCAGAGTAACAGTCACATATCCTAGAAAATGATCAGAACACTGCATCACCATCGTATATGACAGATAAATTGTCATATGCGAATAAGGACTGCAAGTTTCAAAGAAATCTGTCAGATTAAATTTGGCACCTCTCAGCAACATTATACAAACCATTGCACATTGTGAAATAGTTACCAGGTAGCTTCAGAGTCTTCATTAGAGAATATAGCATCTAGGTCCAGAATGTCCACCTCATCCAGAACCGTAGGTTTCATATAATCAGCCTCCGTCTCAAGAGCAGTATCAACATAATGTGAATGTAAATATTCGAACGGTTCGTCCAACGGGAAAAATGACTCCAAGGAAGACTGGCACAGTAGCGTCGGTAACGGACTAGGTATGCAGTAGCTCCCCGCCATGTAGGCCGGGGAGGGAGGTAGAATGTGGGGGCTACCAGTGCAGCCGTTCGCCCGCGTCCTCAATTGCTCATTTTGCAGCTCCAATTTCCGAACCAGCTCTTGGAGCTTTTTCACCTCCAGTTCGGCGTTCGCGGCATTGCTGTTGCCGTTGACATCCGTCATTATCTGGGGGTTCATCACTGCTGCATCCATTGGATGGAAAAGTACAAATACCCGATATATATTTTTATTAAATGGTGGACGGGGTAAGCTACACTCAGTCTCAGCTCACCCGTTGCCCCACACTGTGATTTGCTTGTGGGTTGTATCTCGCTTGCTCTAGTGCCCATCAGGACTAGAGCATTCAGATGCCGCCCATGTCACCCAATGAGGGGCGGTGGCGTGCTACAGACTGTCTCCACCCCCAGCGTGCTGAGTCCACGGCGGGAACGGTTGCCTAATTAGGGATTACAGGACAGGTGCGTGCAAGCGTTCTCGCCTCAAACTTCACAGTTGCGACATTGATAAGTGACAGTTATTTGTTTGACCACAAAGACAATGCACAACACATTGCCTTTGTAACATCGAGCATCAGAAGATGCAGCATTTTTGTTTCAAATATGTTTATTAAAACAGAATGAGAGATTACGTCCAAAGTGAAAATACATTCTTTTTTTCATAGCCTACCTTTTGATAACACAAGACATTGGCTAAACCATTTATAGTTTATTATCGACAAGCATACACAATTGACTTCATTGATATACACATAAAGATCTATTGAATTTGAATGTAATAATAATTTCACCAGCCACAGTACATATTCTACAACCGCATGCTCAGAGCGCCCATGCATCTTGAACACTCCCCTGGTAACACCAGGGCATTTTATGCGCATTGATCGCCATCCTGTGGTGTAAATTGAGACGGCACATGATGGAACTGTCGTGACTTTTTCCAATTTAATGCAGGAGTGAAAGTTCTGAAGGCAAGAAATATACAGAATCTGCTACCGCAGGTTTCATCACCATGGACAGCGACTAAGGCAGAATCCCTAATGTGGACTTTCAGCACCCCATGACCGTGGACAGCGCCTGGTTAAGGTGCAGCTGTAACGTTACTGGCCATTTACTTTTCTATGGAATAAAAACAGCATATTATAGCAAGGTATATGAAAAACATCATTTTATTTTCAATATACAGACAATGACAATGGACAGGTGTGTTGCCAGAGATGGCCCTCTGGTGGCAGAAAACAAACATTCCAGCCTATATGGAGTTGGTTGGGTATTCTGCCCTCACATGGACAGAACCCCTTTGAATTTGTACATGTATTTGAGTCATGTACTTGGTGGCCATTTCCAGATCTAAAACACCTTTAGGGGACATATAAAAAGCTACAACAGGGGTTGGATGAACAATTTGTCCACTTACTAATAACAGCTCTGATCTCAGAGGAAGATAATGATGAAGATGTTGCTGTGATTTCCCTGTGTCCAGTTCTATTCTGTCCTCCACCTCAGCGTTTCTTCCAGGTGTACTTCCTCCTCGCTCCCTCCTGGCCCGGCTTCTTCCTCTCCTTAATTCTGGGGTCAGGGGTCAGCAGCCCAGCTGAGAGGGAGGCAGAGATGCAGGTCAAAGGTCAAACCAAAAATAGTACAATACATCAACGACAAAGCAACAGAGGAACAGCGGCCAATGTTGTTCATTTGATGTAAATTAAAACGGTCCTTCTCTCAACACATCAAATGTGCAGGCTAAAGTTAAATCTAGACTTGGTTTCCTCTATCATAATCGCTCCTCTTTCACCCCAGCTGCCAGACTAACCCTGATTCAGATGACCATCCTACCCATGCTAGATTACTCTCGAGAGGCTAGATGTTCTTTACCATTCGGCCATCAGATTTGCCACCAATGCTCCTTATAGGACACATCACTGCACTATATACTCCTCTGTAAACTGGTCATCTCTGTATACCCGTCGCAACAACCACTGGTGGATGCTTATTTATAAAACCCTCTTAGGCCTCACTCCCCCCTATCTGAGATATCTACTGCAGCCCTCATCCTCCACATACAACACCCGTTCTGCCAGTCACATTCTGTTAAAGGTCCCCAAAGCACACACATCCCTGGGTTGCTCCTCTTTTCAGTTCGCTGCAGCTAGCGACTGGAACGAGCTGCAACAAACACTCAAACTGGACAGTTTTATCTCAATCTCTTCATTCAAAGACTCAATCATGGACACTCTTACTGACAGTTGTGGCTGCTTTGCATGATGTATCGTTGTCTCTACCTTCTTGCCCTTTGTGCTGTTGCCTGTGCCCAATAATGTTTGTACCATGTTTTGTGCTGCTACCATGTTGTATTGCTACCATGTTGTTGTCATGTTGTGTTGCTACCATGCTGTTGTCATGTTGTGCTGCTGACATGCTGTTGTCATGTTGTGTTTCTACCATGCTGTTGTCATGTTGTGTTGCTACCATGCTGTTGTCATGTTGTGCTGCTGCCATGCTGTTGTCATGTTGTGTTGCTACCATGCTGTGTTGCTACCATGCTGTTGTCATGTTGTGCTGCTGCCATGCTGTTGTCATGTTGTGTTGCTACCATGTTGTGTTGCTACCATGCTGTTGTCATGTTGTGCTGCTGCCATGCTATGTTGATGTCTTAGGTCTCTCTTTATATAGTGTTGTCTCTCTTGTAGTGATGTGTGTTTTGTCCTAGATTATTATTATTTAATCGCAGCCCCTGTCCCCGCAGGAGGCCTTTTGCCTCTAGGTAGGCCATCATTGTAAATAAGAATTTGTTCTTAACTGACTTGCCTAGTTGAATAAAGGTTCAATGAAAAATAAATAAATACAAAAATAGATAATAAAGCTTTCTGAATGATGTGTGTGTGTGTGTGTGTGTGTGTGTAGTACCACTACCAACCTTGTCTCATGGTCTCCACCTGTCCCTCAGACAGGAAGCTGAGCATGGCGCAGGAGATGGCGAGGCGTAGCGCCCCCGCCTGGCTGGAATGGCCCCCGCCACTCACACTGCACTGCATGTCAAACCTCCCCAGCACCCCCATGAAGTGGAGGGAGAACATCAACTGCTCACTGTCAGGGGGAGAGGAGAGGGATGGAGAGAAGGGAGGGGATGAGAGGGATAGAGAGAAGGAGAGAAGGGAGGAGAGGGATGAAGAGAAGGGAGGAGAGGACAGGGATGGAGAGAAGGGAGGAGAGTGATGGGGAGAAGGGAGGGGATGAGAGGGATAGAGAGAAGGAGAGAAGGGAGGAGAGGGATGAAGAGAAGGGAGGAGAGGACAGGGATGGAGAGAAGGGAGGAGAAGGATGGAGAGATGAGGGATGAAGATAAGGGAGAAGAGGGATGAGATAGAGGAGGGAGGAGAGGGATGAGATGGAGAGGAGGGAGGAGAGGGATGGAGATGGAGAGAAGGGAGGAGAGGGATGGAGATGAGGGAGGAGAGGGATGGAGAGAAGGGAAGGGATTGAGACAAGGGAGGGGATGGAGAGAAGGGAGGAGGGAAGAGGGATGGAGAGAAGGGAGGAGAGAGGAGAAAAGAAGGGCGAGGGGAGGGATAAAAAGATTGAGGGAGGGAGAGAGGTGGAAAGGAGGGAGGGAGAAAGAGGAGTTGGTTATGAGATAGAATGAGAGCGAGAGAGAGAGAGAGAAAGAGAATAAGAGGGATAACAGGATAAAGAGAGAGAAAAGGGTAAGTAAGTCAGTCAATGGAGTGGGCACTGGACACTGAGATACCAGTTATCAACAGCAGTGGTTGTCTAGAGGATTGTAAAGAGCAGCGGTGTGTGTATAGAGTCCTGTCAACCTCTGTTAGAGCCACACGGTCATATTTAGACACTACAGCAGTCACTCTTCTGTCTCAGCATGAAAAAGACAGATGAGGGGTGTGTGTGTCTGAATATGTATGTTCTGGCCCACATCCCAGCAGACTAAATGAAAGGCTTATTGCTGACACAGTCAAACCACCGTCACCCTTCAGGTCCTATTAGTCCTGTCTCAGTCTGTCCTCAGCCCAGGAGATCACCCACCCACCCACCCACCTAACCCACTCAGTTGTGTAATTAACTCTGCTATATCCCAGATAAATAAAAGAGGCTATAACGCAGTGAAGTGCAACATAAAGCTACTTTTCAACAGTGTTTTGTTTGAGAGTGCACGTGGCACGGCGTGCACATTAAGGAAGGATGGGGAGAGGCGTGTGGAAAGAAGCAGGGACTTGTGATCTCATTGGTGGGAGAGGAAGCACTAACGAGCCATGTCTCTCTGATTTGTCTCGTACTTCATCAGTACTGGTCTGAAAGCACATGCTATTTGAAAACATTACAGTGGATGTCTACTGGGAAGGAACACGGACCGGTCTTGCAGGACAGGGAAGTAGTGGACATAGTTTGTCCCGTTGATGCTGATGGAGCCTGAGCCGCTGTCTCTCAGTAGGACAGTACCTGTAGCGGTCTTCCTCCAGCCTGGGAAACACACACACACAACTTATTATCCTAGATCTCTCTCTTTTACCATGAAGCCCTGGCCTACCAATGACTGTAGGTCATTCTTTGAAAGGGAAAGATCACTGAAACGATGGTGAACTTTAGACCCGGGTTGCTATCAACTGCTTTAAGACAAATGCAAATAAATGCTATTTTATTGATCCATTGATTGATTAAAGCCCAATGGTATTAATTGATTTGATTTCTGTTTACCATCTCCAGTGCTGTAAGCCACTGCGTGCTGGTCGTACTGTAGGGGCTGGACCTGCTGCTTGGAGGACTGGATCTCTAGCTGTCTGCAGTAGCGCTGGACAAAGTCCTCCTCCACAGAGCAGTAGGGCAGAGACAGCAACCTCTCCATCAGCTGGATGAACCGTGCATACTGACCAGAGACACACAACATGGAAGAATAGGAGTTGCCCCTAGACGCTGATCTTGGGTCAGTTTAGCATTTCCCCGACTAATGGCAAAGGTTAGGATTGGGGGAGGGAAAGCTGATCCTGGATCTGTAGGGGAAACGTCACCCTGGAGCGTAAGAACATAAGCACACACGCCTACTTTCTATTGGCGGTGTAGGGCTCTGTTCAGTGTCTAAACAGCAACCTCTTGTGGTGACTAGGTGAACTGCATTATACCAGTAATACAGTGTCTATCATGCCAACAACCAGGTTTCCAGCCAACCTATCTGAGTAAAGTACATGTCAGATACAAATATTGGAAGGCATGATGGAAACAGCAAAGTTGTCGGTAAGCTTTCCAAATGTTTCAAATATTGATATAATAACCATCATGCTGAAGTAAAGTTTATTAGGCAACAGATGAAATAAATGATGATGAACTTCACAGGGTGGTGAAAGTGCAAGGTTATGAGTTTGATGCTCCTTTCCAATAAATATTGAGGGTCTTATTCTGGTGACATGATGATTGATGCTTGGGTGCCTTTTGACAAATGAAACGAATCTCGCTCTTTAGTCCATAATAATCTCATCATGTAGGCTGTACCCGCAATGTATCTGCTAGCTGTCGGCTAGAGCGCACGTGCCAGTACCTGGGTGCACATTCGCAATATAATGCAACATTTGTGACAAAACCATCCGTAGAGTTGAAAATGTGAGAAATCCATTTAACATGTATTTGTTTTATTCGGTACATGGGAATTTAACCGCAAACTTGATTTTTATGTGGACTACCTAATCACACCCTTTTATCCGCAACAATTCAAGTTGATGGAATTGATTATTCTCTGGTGGGAAAATGCACATATTTAATTTATGCAGATTTTTGAATATTCCCATGAAAACCTGGTGCTAATTGGATGGAAACCTAGCTAGTGATATCTAAGGTCTTTTTCCTCAGTAAATACTATCACAGCACAACTGTTGAACTGAGAAGGACCAAGGAAAAGGAGCAGCTATCTGGATGTGATGGTATTAAAAGAGAGTTCCTTCTTACATCGTGGTCCTTCTTACATCCCTGTAGCTCAGTTGGTAGAGCATGGTGTTTGCAACACCAGGGTTGTGGGTTCGATTCCCACGGGGGGCCAGCACAGAAAAAAAATGTATGATATGTATGAAATTGTATGAAATGTATGCATTCACTACTGTAAGTCGCTCTGGATAAGAGCGTCTGCTAAATGACTAAAATGTAAAAAATGTAATGTAAATGTCTCCACCAACAACTCCTCCAGCTCTTCTTTCAGCAACCACCGACTACCCACCGACTACCCACCGACTACCCACCGACTACCCACCGACTACCCACCGACTACCCACCGACTACCCACCGACTACCCACCGACTATCCACCAGAGAACTGAACACAGACACAGTTAGACACACACACACACACACACACACACACACACACACACACACACGTATCAACATTCACTGGTGAACTTATTTCACTGCTCTGTGAAAACAACTATCCTCACATCTGCTTGGCATCCTGGATGAAGAGGCCCTTTCCTCTCAGACGGTCCTGGTGCTTCTCTACTGCCAGGGCTTTAGTGAAGGTGTCCTGAATTGGACAGGAGGACACAGACAACCAGATTAAACAACATGGAACACCCTATGGTCTATGAACCTTTCACTCAATATTAACAATGTGTATTTGTGTTGTATCAAGAAAAGACCAGTATGGAGTGCATTGTATATTCTGGCGCATGCGCGCACGCCGCGCACACACAAGAGATAGAGGATTCTCCATTATGAAAACAGATCCCATATCTGTCCCCATCCTTGGCTGGATTTAATTGGGTGGGAAAATTGAATTGGGGGAGCACTTGGGCTAAAGCTTACTCCCCCTTTCTCCCCAAGAAGCCGCCATGAGGAGCGAGAGGGTTTGCTACCCGCTGTCCGCGGGCACGCTTGTCTAAATTGGCATGGAGCCCATGAGCTTGGCGTTAGCCCATCAAGCGCGGTACAGTATGTTAAGGCTGGTGGTAGAGGGCCCAGACCCGACCCGGGCCAGCAGCCTGGCATTCTGGTCATGTCCCAAAGCAGCCTCACCCTCCCCTCCCCTCCCCCACGTGACCGGGTGAGAACTCATTTCCCTGTCCATTATTCAGCAGATGTTTGTTTAATTCCTTCTTGATAGAGTGGAGTCTAATCCGCCGACACTCCGCCACAGAGAGAGACAGACAGACAGACAGGGGGGGAAAGCAAACATCAAGCAAAAACCAATTTGTGTCACAACAAAATAAGTAATAAAATAATCTTTATAAAAAGGGAGGTAGTGGTGTGAGGGGGTTTATAATCTTTATAAAAAGGGAGGTGGTGTTGTGAGGGGGTTTATAATCTTTATAAAAAGGGAGGTGGTGGTGTGAGGGGGTTTATAATCTTTATAAAAAGGGAGGTGGTGGTGTGAGGGGGTTTATAATCTTTATAAAAAGGGAGGTGGTGGTGTGAGGGGGTTTATAATCTTTATAAAAAGGGAGGTGGTGTTGTGAGGGGGTTTATAATCTTTATAAAAAGGGAGGTGGTGGTGTGAGGGGGTTTATAATCTTTATAAAAAGGGAGGTGGTGTTGTGAGGGGGTTTATAATCTTTATAAAAGGGAGGTGGTGTTGTGAGGGGGTTTATAATCTTTATAAAAAGGGAGGTGGTGTTGTGAGGGGGTTTATAATCTTTATAAAAAGGGAGGTGGTGTTGTGAGGGGGTTTATAATCTTTATAAAAAGGGAGGTGGTGTTGTGAGGGGGTTTATAATCTTTATAAAAAGGGAGGTGGTGTTGTGAGGGGGTTTATAATCTTTATAAAAAGGGAGGTGGTGTTGAGAGGGGGTTTATAATCTTTATAAAATGGGAGGTGGTTGTGAGAGGGGGTTTATAATCTTTATAAAAAGGGAGGTGGTGGTGTGAGGGGGTTTATAATCTTTATAAAAAGGGAGGTTCCCCTCAGCAGTGGGTAGGTTAGGGGGTAGTCAGGTACACCTGGTTCCCCTCAGCAGTGGGTAGGGTAGGGGGTAGTCAGGTACCCCTGGTTCCCCTCAGCAGTGGGTAGGGTAGGGGGTAGTCAGGTACACCTGGTTCCCCTCAGCAGGGGGTAGGTTAGGGGGTAGTCAGGTACCCCTGGTTCCCCTCAGCAGTGGGTAGGGTAGGGGGGAGTCAGGTACCCCTGGTTCCCCTCAGCAGTGGGTAGGGTAGGGGGTAGTCAGGTACCCCTGGTTCCCCTCAGCAGTGGGTAGGGTAGGAGGTAGTCAGGTACCCCTGGTTCCCCTCAGCAGTGGGTAGGGTAGGGGGTAGTCAGGTACACCTGGTTCCCCTCAGCAGGGGGTAGGTTAGGGGGTAGTCAGGTACCCCTGGTTCCCCTCAGCAGTGGGTAGGGTAGGGGGTAGTCAGGGACCACTGGTTCCCCTCAGCAGTGGGTAGGTTAGGGGGTAGTCAGGTACACCTGGTTCCCCTCAGCAGGGGGTAGGTTAGGGGGTAGTCAGGTACCCCTGGTTCCCCTCAGCAGTGGGTAGGGTAGGGGGTAGTCAGGTACCCCTGGTTCCCCTCAGCAGTGGGTAGGGTAGGGGGTAGTCAGGTACCCCTGGTTCCCCTCAGCAGTGGGTAAGGAGTAGTCAGATACCCCTGGTTCCCCTCAGCAGTGGGTAGGGGGTAGTCAGGAAACCCTGGTTCCCCTCAGCAGTGGGTAGGGGGTAGTCAGGTACCCCTAGTTCCCCTCAGCAGTGGGTAGGTTAGGGGGCAGTCAGGTACCCCTGGTTCCCCTCAGCAGTGGGTAGGGAGTAGTCAGGTACCCCTGGTTCCCCTCAGCAGTGGGTAGGGAGTAGTCAGGTACCCCTGGTTCCCCTCAGCAGTGGGTAGGGGGTAGTCAGGAACCCCTGGTTCCCCTCAGCAGTGGGTAGGGGGTAGTCAGGTACCCCTGGTTCCCCTCAGGAGTGGGTAGGGTAGGAGGTAGTCAGGTACCCCTGGTTCCCCTCAGGAGTGGGTAGGGTAGGAGGTAGTCAGGTACCCCTGGTTCCCCTCAGCAGTGGGTAGGTTAGGGGGTAGTCAGGTACACCTGGTTCCCCTCAGCAGGGGGTAGGTTAGGGGGTAGTCAGGTACCCCTGGTTCCCCTCAGCAGTGGGTAGGGTAGGGGGTAGTCAGGTACCCCTGGTTCCCCTCAGCAGTGGGTAGGGGGTAGTCAGGGACCACTGGTTCCCCTCAGCAGTGGGTAGGGTAGGGGGTAGTCAGGTACCACTGGTTCCCCTCAGCAGTGGGTAGGTTAGGGGGTAGTCAGGGACCACTGGTTCCCCTCAGCAGTGGGTAGGGTAGGGGGGAGTCAGGTACACCTGGTTCCCCTCAGCAGTGGGTAGGTTAGGGGGTAGTCAGGTACACCTGGTTCCCCTCAGCAGTGGGTAGGGTAGGGGGTAGTCAGGTACCCCTGGTTCCCCTCAGCAGTGGGTAGGTTAGGGGGTAGTCAGGTACCCCTGGTTCCCCTCAGCAGTAGGTAGGGTAGGGGGTAGTCAGGTACCCCTGGTTCCCCTCAGCAGTGGGTAGGTTAGGGGGTAGTCAGGTACACCTGGTTCCCCTCAGCAGTGGGTAGGGGGTAGTCAGGTACCCCTGGTTCCCCTCAGCAGTGGGTAGGTTAGGGGGTAGTCAGGTACCCCTGGTTCCTTCAGCATTGGGTAGGTTAGGGGGTAGTCAGGTACCCCTGGTTCCCTCAGCAGTGGGTAGGTTAGGGGGTAGTCAGGTACCCCTGGTTCCTTCAGCATTGGGTAGGTTAGGGGGTAGTCAGGTACCCCTGGTTCCCTCAGTAGTGGGTAGGTTAGGGGGTAGTCAGGTACCCCTGGTTCCCCTCAGCAGTGGGTAGGGTAGGTGGTAGTCAGGTACCCCTGGTTCCCCTCAGCAGTAGGTAGGGGGTAGTCAGGTACACCTGGTTCCCCTCAGCAGTGGGTAGGTTAGGGGGTAACCAGGTACACCTGGTACACCTGGTTCCCCTCAGCAGTGGGTAGGGTAGGGGGTAGTCAGGTACCCCTGGTTCCCCTCAGCAGTGGGTAGGTTAGGGGGTAGTCAGGTACCCCTGGTTCCCCTCAGCAGTGGGTAGGGTAGGGGTAGTCAGGTACCCCTGGTTCCCCTCAGCAGTGGGTAGGTTAGGGGGTAGTCAGGTACCCCTGGTTCCCCTCAGCAGTAGGTAGGGGGTAGTCAGGTACACCTGGTTCCCCTCAGCAGTGGGTAGGGTAGGGGGTAGTCAGGTACCCCTGGTTCCCCTCAGCAGTGGGTAGGTTAGGGGGTAGTCAGGTACCCCTGGTTTCCCTCAGCAGTGGGTAGGGTAGGGGTAGTCAGGTACCCCTGGTTCCCCTCAGCAGTGGGTAGGTTAGGGGGTAGTCAGGTACCCCTGGTTCCCCTCAGCAGTAGGTAGGGGGTAGTCAGGTACACCTGGTTCCCCTCAGCAGTGGGTAGGGTAGGGGGTAATCAGGTACCCCTGGTTCCCCTCAGCAGTGGGTAGGTTAGGGGGTAGTCAGGTACCCCTGGTTTCCCTCAGCAGTGGGTAGGGTAGGGGGTAGATAAGATGAAGAGGGCAGTGGAGCAGTGAGGGGGCTAAACCCAACAGAACCACAGAGCACTCAACCTGGAAGCCTCTTCCTCATACACACAGCCAGCTGTACACCCCAATGACTGGGCAGAGTTGTGTGTGTGTGTGTGTGTGTGTGTGTGTGTGTGTGTGTGTGTGTGTGTGTGTGTGTGTGTGTGTGTGTGTGTGTGAGATGTATTATGGGGGCAGGGTGAGGTGTTGTGGCTGTAAATACAGTACTGTGCACATGTAAGTAGATGTGTGTTTGCAGAGTTAATTAACACTCAAATGTTGGGATTGGGATTCTTCCAGAGGTATCAAACAATATGCTGTGTAGTGAGAGAGACGCATAGAAAGAGGGAAACCGAGAGAGTAGTGACCTGTCCCCTTTTTAATCTCAGACTCAGTTCTCCCCTGAAAGGCATACTGGGGTGTTTGTTGTACATGGTCGGGTTGCACTACAGGGGTCTGGGCTGGGGGGGGGGAGAAAAGCCAAAAGAGTGGAGGGGGGTGAGTTCCCTGTCACGGAGAAGGGAAGAGAGAGAGAGCAATAGAGAGTGTAATGTTTACTGTTATTTTTTATTGGTTATTTCACTTTTGTTTATTATCTAATTAACATATGTTTCCCATGCCAATAAAGCCCTTAAATTGAATTGAGAGAAAGAGAGAGAGTAGTTTTCCCTCACAGACAGCCCTCCTCCCTCACAGACAGCCCTCCTCCCTCACAGACAGCCCTCCTCCCTCACAGACAGCCGTCCTCCCTCACAGACAGCCGTCCTCCCTCTCAGACACGTCTGGTCTGACATCCCTATTTAAACTAACAGCAGGGAGCCAGGGGTGGCTGCAGGGCATGGGAAGGGGTGGGGGGGTTGATAAGAGGACAAAAATATTGCCAGGTTACATACACTTCTTATCTACCGCAGAAACACACCTCTGTCCATGGTCAAATCAGCCATATAAACAAGAGGAAGGTAAAGAGGGAGAACGAGCGGGTGTGAAGGAAAAATACAGAAGATGGAGGGTAAGCTGGGTGGGTAGAGGTGGGTAGCTAGCTAATCTACAGCACCGGTCTCCAGGGACCCTCTACCTCTCTGGTGAAATCCCCAGGGCAGAGCAGCTCTCATCCAGGCACAAAGCCTGACTATCAGCCATGGTCACCGAGCCAGGCCTGAAACACGATTTAGGACGGGGACAGAGGGGCCCGTCACAGACACAGTCACACCCTTTGCCTGTCTGCACCCCTTCCTACATTCCGCCTCTCCCAAACACCCCCCCCCATCCTCTCACACTGCTCCTACTCTCACCATCCCACCTCCATCCACATCTCTCTCCGTACCTCCCCACCCCTCCCTCCCTCCCCCAGCCCGCCTGCTGTATTCAGCTGTAGCTCTGGCTGTGTGTGTGAAATGGGATGTGACAGGAGCACCTTTCCCTGGGGATCAGAAGCCTCTCTCTCCCATAAATAGGGCCCTGGAGGCTAAGACTGGGGGCTTTCTACCTCCAGAAAAACATCCCCCATCAGTCTTTCTCCTCCAGGTCTCTCTCACACCCAGTGCTCACGTGCATTAGAGAGTAGTAGGACTGCTTTCCTGTGTAGAACAGAAAGTGGAATGGCCGTCCATCTGCGCCCCATTGGACAGCTAGAGGATATATGAGTGAGAGAGAGAGAGAGTTAGGCCATTGGTGTAAACCACTTTACTTTATCTAGCCCAATCACTGTTAGAGATTGAGCAAAAACTCAGAGGTCCCCCTGCTGGTGATGTTGTGAAAGTGCAGCTCTCACACAGAGTGAAAATGACCACAGGAGTAGAACAATCCATCTCAGTTGTAAATCTATTTAAAAATGACCTACCTCGCTGTTTTGGAAACACCTCTTCCGGATGCTGGAAGTTTCTGAGTTAATACACTTCTACATGAGACAGAAAAAGGAGACAGGGAGGAAGTCTAGTCTTACCTTCATCAGTGGTTTGGCTTTATTGTCAAACAGGCCGGAGGGGAACAGGTATGTAATGCTTCTCTGGAACAGAAACAAGTGAGAAGTCAAATATCATTAACATATCCTAAAGATGGAGGGAGAACCTTTAGTTTAAACAGCCAGCTCTAAACAGGGAGAAACCTTTAGTTTAAACAGCCAGCTCTGAACAGGGAGAAAGCTTTAGTTTAAACAGCCAGCTCAGAACAGGGAGAAACCTTTAGTTTAAACAGCCAGCTCTGAACAGGGAGAAACCTTTAGTTTAAACAGCCAGCTCTGAACAGGGAGAAACCTTTAGTTTAAACAGCCAGCTCTAAACAGGGAGAACCTTTAGTTTAAACAGCCAGCTCTAAACAGGGAGGAACTTTAGTTTAAACAGCTAGCTCTAAACAGGGAGAAACCTTTAGTTTAAACAGCCAGCTCTGAACAGGGAGAAAGCTTTAGTTTAAACAGCCAGCTCTAAACAGGGAGAAAGCTTTAGTTTAAACAGCCAGCTCTGAACAGGGAGAAAGCTTTAGTTTAAACAGCCAGCTCTGAACAGGGAGAAAGCTTTAGTTTAAACAGCCAGCTCTGAACAGGGATAAACCTTTAGTTTAAACAGCCAGCTCTGAACAGGGATAAACCTTTAGTTTAAACAGCCAGCTCTGAACAGGGAGAAACCTTTAGTTTAAACAGTTAGCTCTAAACAGGGAGAACCTTTAGTTTAAACAGCCAGCTCTGAACAGGGAGAAACCTTTAGTTTAAACAGCCAGCTCTAAACAGGGAGAAACCTTTAGTTTAAACAGCCAGCTCTGAACAGGGAGAAAGCTTTAGTTTAAACAGCCAGCTCTGAACAGGGATAAACCTTTAGTTTAAACAGCCAGCTCTGAACAGGGATAAACCTTTAGTTTAAACAGCCAGCTCTGAACAGGGAGAAACCTTTAGTTTAAACAGTTAGCTCTAAACAGGGAGAACCTTTAGTTTAAACAGCCAGCTCTGAACAGGGAGAAACCTTTAGTTTAAACAGCCAGCTCTAAACAGGGAGAAACCTTTAGTTTAAACAGCCAGCTCTGAACAGGGAGAAACCTTTAGTTTAAACAGCCAGCTCTGAACAGGGATAAATGATAGTAGCAGCCAGGCTAGCTAACAGGTTAGAGAGGAGACACTCAAGTCTTGTAAGAGTTCAGATAAAGGCTAGAGGGAAGTTCCTAGAGAACAGCAGTGAAAGTTAGAGGGGAGAGAGAACAAACAAACAGCCAGGTGACAGGAACCAGAGGACAGACTAGAGTCACCAGTTCACCCTAAGTTCACACACTCACAGCCAGTCTCCTTGTGAAGGCAGCAGAGTGGAGCCAGGTCATTAGTGTTGCTACAGATGGCACTACTCTTGACAGGGTGTGTGTGTGTGTGGGAGGTAGGGGGGGGCTGAAGGTGTGTGTGTGTGGGGGAGAGAGAGTCTGAAGGTGTGTGTGTGTGTGTGCGCGTCTCTGAAGGTGTGCATTTGTGTGTGTGGGAGGAGAGGGAGACAGACAGGTAGTGTCCACCCTGCCACTCTTCTCCAGCCAGTCTGTTCATCCCTCCTCTCCCTCATCTTTAACTTATTTTCCTCCTTCACTCTGTCTGCTCAATTAAGAGAGGGAACAGGTGCTAGAAGGAGAGAGCATGCTGCAGCCTTTTGGGCTGTCAAGATGAGGGGAATCAAAGAGAGAGAGGGAGGGAAGGAGAGTGAGAGGTAGAAGAGAGAGAGGCAGGTGAGGGGGAGGTAAAAAGAAGAAGACAGGAGGAGGAGAGTGGAACACTGTGCCAGATGAAGGCAGCACCTGTTCATTTCATACCCTAGGCTGCAGTATGGCAGAGTCCCCTAGGGAGAGACAGAGAGAGGGGAAAGGGAGAGACCACCTCCCTGCCACAGATTTCACTGTGTTGTTCACACCAATCTAGATTCCTCCACTCTGTCTAAACTCCATCGATGTCAATAAAACAACTTAAAGAGAGTACTGCTACACAATAGTTTCTGCACAGTGCCTAATTTAGAAACTAATTTTCACTTTTATTATCTCACCTGCTAACACTTGCATTGTTTGCACTAATAGGAATGTCACATCAACTGAACCAGAGTAAACTGAGCCAGAGTCAACAACAACACACAGGCGCAAGTCTCCCATAATTCCCCCTCCCCATTACCCCTCCTTTTCCCCTAATTACCCCTCCACTCTCCCCATTACCCCTCCTTTTCCCCTAATTCCCCCTCCACTCTCCCCATTACCCCTCCTTTTCCCCTAATTCCCCCTCCAGTGGTCCCCCATTCCCTCTCCCGCCTCCCTCATTTCCCTCACCCTCATTCCCCGTCCAGTCTCCCCCATTCCCCACATCTCTCCCTCTCCTCCACTCATCTGAGGACAGGACGCTCCATGTCACTTCCTTACATAGCCCACTACTAACAGCTCTATTCATTAGATAGGATGAAGGTTAGAGACCGCCAGGAAGTGAAGAATCATGGGAAATCAAACTAAATGAGTGGGACAAACGAAGCTAATGCATTCTTCCTTCGTAATGAATATAACATGGGATGTGTGTGTATCAGGCGTTGCTAATACAGTGGACACAGCACATTACACAGTGCTGGCCCCTGCTGAGTCTGTCTGTCTGTGTGATCAGATCCAGGTCTTATTGTATATTTTCATAATGACTATATGTGCACATCTTATGGATACCAGAATAGTAGAGGCACACAAGTTGTTTTGAAGTAGGTCACTCTGTAATGATCTGCACGACCACCGTGCGTCCCACACGTAGTGGTAATGTAGGTGGGTGTTTTACAGTTCTGAACATAATATTCCCTTACTGCTGTCTAGGTTCCAACCCGGCCTGATTGTACATATTCATTTAATTATTGATGCCAACATGTACCTCTCTGATTATTCGAATATGCATAAAATGTTGTTTTTTGTATGGCCATGTTTTGTATAGCATCCACACCCACTATGTGTTGTATGTGTAATGACTATGTGGGGTAAAATGTGTATATATTAGGGGACGGGATAACGAGGTCTGCTTGACCTGATGAAGATTCGTGTTGGATCAAAACGTTGTCATTAAAGGTGGTAATTGGGGGCAAATTCAGTGTGCGGGCCTTTCTGTTCTTTTCAATTAAACTTCCTTACCCCATCACCTAGGTGTTTTAAGGACATGCATATGACCACAAACTGTTTTACACAGCCCACTGGTAAGTGCTAACAGTTCTGTTCATTATATAGAACGATGGTTAGAGACCGCCGGGAAGTGAAGAATCATGGGAAATCAAACTAAATGAGTGGGGCAAACGAAGCTAATGCATTCTTCCTTCGTAATGAATATAACATGGGATGTGTGTGTATCAGGCGTTGCTAATACAGTGGACACAGCACATTACACAGTGCTGGCCCCTGCTGGTGACTGTTAGAGTGTGTCTGTGTGATCGGCTCCACCAGATGCTGCTGATGGCATGCGGAGACAGACCAGAGATGATTCTCAACTACTGTTGGGGAATTAAACTAATATGGCTGGAAAACCGCCTTAAATACATGTGGCATCTCCAAATAAGGTGCCACCTTTCTAAACATAGCCTAGCCAAATGCATATCTCAATTGAGTTGAGGGTGGACACCATAGACATATTGAGGTATGAATCCATCTCTGATTGTAGGGTAAGGACAAAAAACTGCATTACACTACATCCCTCTAGGGTTTACACTGCATCCCACTAGCGAAAGACAGGAGTTGTACACCCCTCGTTAGACATACGTGCAGTCTTCCTTAAATCAATGTCCCCCTGAGTGAAGGTCTCAGGGTCCTCTCCCATCATGTTGGCTAGATGTCTCTTCCCGATGTTGAACTCCTCCACCTGCTTCTTGATGAACTCATCTGAGAACTTCTCTGGGCCCGCTGCAGCCAGGTTCTTCCTGTGGAGCACAGCACTCACACATAGCTGTCTGGACAGCATCTGAGGTGTGGGAGAGAGGAGGATCTTATGTTAGGATACATACTGTAGTATAGAACTGGTGCTTTTATAACCCTGGGCCTTGGTTTTCACAGGGATAGATGAATGTCAGTTATCTGGGCTAATAGACAGCTCGTCTCTGTAGGTGGCTCTGGTCTTTTAGGTGCATTAAATTAGTCCGAAACGGTGAGATTTGGCATTGACAAATAGACCAACTGATGTGCATTTGACAGCAAGGTATCCACTAGTAAATGGGACTAACGTAGTATAACGTTAGCTAGCTATGTAAACAAGCTCTGGAGGCTTAACTATGTTCATGTAGCTAGCTATGTCCATTATGGCATCATTGTTGAGACAAGAAGAACAATATCTAGAAAGTCAACTAGCTACTTAGCTAGCTGGCTGTCTTACTTCAATGACAGTTTACATGTGAGCTAGTTGACAAGGCATTGCATTGCTACTAGCGCTTAGCTATTTCAGGGACGACTCAGCGCTTCTCCGCAGTGCAGCCCCGTTGACATTACCGTGAAAAGATGCCGAATTAAACTCTTGGCTTTACCTGGCGAGTTAAATTTGACGAGACTGTGTTAAAATTGAAGCAGCAATTTCCGAATTTCCAGAGAAAATACCCACGGTTTTTCCACTGGAGGCCGCCATGTTTGCTGAATGACGCTCTCGTGAAAACAGGAAGTACGTCGATAGCAAATACATTTGTATTACAATGTAACTTTTACAATGTTACTACATTTCATTTATCATAGTATATCTGGCAAAATTCGGATACAAAGTATTTGATTCTACAAAACAATAACCGTATTTGATAAATCCATAGAATAACTATAATAGGTTGTTCAGTCCATGTGTTGCATCCTACAATTAGTTGAACAGAGGTATTATAACAAATATGTGATTTTATTATTATTCATTATTATGCGATATGAGGGTAGAATTCATAATTTTGGGACCCTAAATAGTAGGGAACATTTAAACTTATACAAATCACCCAACCCTACTACACCTGTTCAGATGAGCCACGACAACTAATTCAAGCTGGAAGCTATCGGACCACATAGACTGCAGAACGATTTGTTGACATGGTGAGGTTTTTTTTGGGGGGGGGGCTATACAAAGTATTCACTATGCTTCAGCTGTAACATAAGTGTTTGATACTTGCACTCCCCCTTCATGGATTTAAAACCATATAGGATTGTTGTAGACATTGGCCGGAGGGAGTTTCCACCATTGCTAGTTTCCAAATGTTAAAATACTGAACTTTTCCTTTAAGAAGTTATTCTCTCCACTGCGGCTTCCTGGTGTTGTGTAACGTCCTCCGGAAAAGTTAACCGTAAAAAAACGATTTGTTGCACAGGATCTATTATGAGACGACAAAGTAGAACATCATCTTCAAAACGGAGATGACATAAAGTAAATATTTCGGAAATGAATCCACACGACAGAGCAGAGTGAGTGAATGGACTAAGGGTTATATAGTATAAGGGAAGTATCGCCTGGACTGAGTAAGAGAACATTGACTTAATGGTATGTGTTCAGTCTGACGTGGATCAGTACAGACACTGTTACAAGGAGGTAGTGCCTCTCACAATGTTTTTCTTCAAATTCACATTTTATCAAACCAGTTTGTTAGCTCTATATGAAGTGTTTGTGTAGTTAATAATGAACTTGTACTTGGTGGAGAGGAAGGGCTTACGGATGGACATGAGGAAATGGGTTGTGAACTGTGAGCAGTGGTGGAAAAAGTACCCAATTGTCATACTTGAGTAAAAGTAAAGATACCTTAATAGAAAATGACTCAAGTAAAAGTGAAAGTCACCCAGTAAAATACTACTTGAGTAAAAGTATTTGGTTTAAAATTAAGTATCAAAAGTAAATGTAATTGCTAAAATATACCTATGTATCAAATTTAAAAGTACAGGTATAAATCATTTAAAATTCCTTATATTAATCAAACCAGACAGCATGATTTTCTTGTTTTACGGATAGCTAGGGACACACTTCAACACTGAGACATTTAAACTAAGCATTTGTGTTTAGTGAGTCTGCCAAATCAGAGGCAGTAGGGATGATCAGGGATGTTCTCTTGATAAGTGTGTGAATTGGACCATGTTCCTGTCCTGCTAAGCATTCAACATGTAACTAGTACTTTTGGGTGTCAGGGAAAATGTATGGAGTAAAAAGTACATCATTTTATTTAGGAATGTAGTGAAGTAAAAGTTGTCAACACTATAAGTAGTAAAGTACAGATACCCCAAAAAACAACTTAAGTAGTACTTTAAAGTATTTTTACTTAAGTACTTTCCACCACTGACTGTGAGTATATTTGGGTGTGTACACTTGAATTCTGTTTGATGTACAAACATATTCACCAACATTCTTCTCTCTGTTACAACATGTTTAGGCTTACAGTGGTGATACAATGTTGGGGACCAACTGGTTCCTACACGGAGGAGGTGGATCAGTGAAACACTTTGTACCTTGACTCTCCCTTCAGTTCACCAGAATGAAGAGCAGAGCTTCACACAAAGGGGAGAAATAAATTCATGATCACTACTGTAAGTTGTTGGGTCGTGTGTTAGTGATACAGTGCATTTGGAAATTATTCAGACCCCTTGACTTTTTCCACATTTTGTTAGGTTACAGCCTTATCCTAAAATTGATTCAATTGTGTTTTCCCCTCATCAGTCTACATGCAATACCCCATAATAACAATGCAAAAACAGGTTTTTAGAAATTTTTGCTAATTTATACAAAAAAAAAAGTAATTATTACATTTACATAAGTATTTAGACCCTTTACTCAGTACTTTGTTGAAGCACCATTGGCAGCGATTACAGCCTCGAGTCTTCTTGGGTACAAGCTTGGCACACCTGTATTTGGGCAGTTTCTCCCCTTCTTCTCTGCAGATCCTCTCAAGCTCTGCCAGGTTAGGTGGGGAGCGTCGCTGCACAGCTATTTTCAGGTCTCTCCAGAGATGTTTGATCGGGTTCAAGTCTGTGCTCTGGCTGGGCCACTCAAGGACATTCAGATACTTGTCCCGAAGCCACTTCTGCTTTGTCTTGGCTGTGTGCTTAGGTTTGTTGTCCTGTTGGAAGGTGAACCTTTGCCCCAGTCTGAGGTCCTGAGCACTCTGGAGCAGGTTTTCATCAAGATCTCTCTGTACTTCTCTCCATTCATCTTTCCCTCGATCCTGACAATTGTCCCAGTCCCTGCTTCTGAAAAACATCCCCACAGCATGATTCTGCCACCGCTATGCTTCACCGTAGGGATGGTGCCAGGTTTCCTCCAGACGTGATGCTTTGCATTCAGGCCAAAGAGTTCAATGTTGGTTTCATCAGACCAGAAAATCTTGTTTCTCATGGTCAGAGTCCTTTTGGTGCCTTTTGTCAAACTGCAAGCGGGCTGTCATGTTCCTTTTTTACTGAGGAGTGGCTTCCGTCTGGCCACTCTACCGTAAAGGCCTGATTGGTGGAGTGCTGCAGAGATGGTTGTCCTTCTGGAAGGTTCTCCCATCTCCACAGAGGAACTCTGGAGCTCTGTCAGAGTGACCATCAGGTTCTTGGTCACCTCCCTGACCAAGGCCCTTCTCCCCTGATTGGTCAGTTTGGCCAGGGGACCAACACTAGGAAGAGTCTTGGTGGTTCCAAACTTCTTCCATTTAAGAATGATGGAGGCCACTGTGTTCTTGGGGACCTTCAATGCTGCAGACATTCCCCAGATCTGTTCCCCGACACAATCCTGTCTCGGAGCTCAAAGGACAATTCCTTCGACCTCATGGCTTGGTTTTTGCTCTGACATGCACTATCAACTGTGGGGACCTTATATAGACAGGTGTGTGCCATTCCAAATTATGTCCAATCAATTGACTTTACCACAGGTGGACTCAAGGATGATCAATGGAAACAGGATGCACCTGTACTCCATTTCGAGTCTCATAGCAATGTGTCTGAATACTTGCGTAAATAAGGTATTTTTGTTTTGGATTTGTAAAAAAAATTGCTAACATTTTTAAAACCTGTTTTCACTTTGTCATTATGGTGTATTGTGTGTAGATTGACGAGGAAAACATTGTATTTAATCCATTTTAGAATAAGGCTGTAAGGTAACTGTCACGTTCGTCATATGAAGGAGACCAAGGCGCAGCGTGGGTATTGTTCAACATCTTTATTTATATGTGAAACTATGCAAGACATACTATAAACAAAACAACAAACCGTGACGAAAAGGTGCAACATGCACTAACTCAAAATAATCTCCCACAAACACGAGTGGGAAAAACAACTACTTAAATATGATCCCCAATTAGAGACAACGATGACCAGCTGCCTCTAATTGGGAATCATACGAAAGCCCCAACATAGAAAAATTAAACTAGACAAACCCCCCCAGTCACGCCCTGACCTACTCTACCATAGAAAAATACGAGCTCTCTATGGTCAGGACGTGACAGTAACAAAATGTGAAAAAAGGGAAGGGGTATGAATACTTTCTGAATGCACTGCATATTCAAAGTGTTGTTTTTCACTTAGCCAGTAATGTCGGTTATAGACACTTTCTAGCTTGAGTCACAAGAAAATCCTGGTCCTGGAGAGCTAGGTGTGCAGGCTTTAGTTTCAGCCCAGTACTAATACACCTGACTAGCTACAACGGTGAGACTGTAATGATTTTCCCCAGTAGGGGGCTTGGCTTGGATGCATTCGACTTTTAAGAATGCTGCATGACTACCATGGCAGATTAGTCATGTGTATCTAAAGTCTATTGCAGATAACTTCCTCATGTCTTATCCTCAGTGATCCAAAATGCCTTCTGTTGCTGATCTTCTGCTGGCCACTCTGGAGGACCTTGATAATGGAAATCTAAAGATGTTTAAATGGCACCTGACCCAGGACGTGCTGGAAGGCTTTCCTCACATTCCAGTGAGCCAGCTGGAGAATGCTGACAGACTGGACATTACAAACAAGATGGTGGAGACCTACAGTCCTGACGGAGCTGTGAAGATCTCACTGGAAATCCTGAGGAAGATGAATCAGAACCAAATGTCTGATAGGTTAAATAACCAGTACAATGAGTTTAAGAAAACAGAAGCAGCAGGTTAGACAATTATTCAACTTTTAAGATTATTATCATTTTTACATAACAAGCAGCGAAACACGGCAGGCAGCAGAAAATCCCAGACGAAATTGATGTACTAAAAAAGCTTTCTTTCTCTCTCTCTCTCTCTCAGCCCCGAGTGCTCTAGTGGTTTTAGAAGTCAGAGGTAAGCTGTTTGAATCTACACAACAGCACCCAGCGGGCAGAATTTGAAACGTGCATATGCCGTGTTCACATACTGTTGGAGTTATCGGACGGCAGGTAGCCTAGTGGTTGGAGAGTTGGGCTGGTAAACTAAAAGTTGCTGGACCAAATCCCCGAGCTGACAAGGTAAAAATCTGTCATTCTGCCCCTGAACAAGGCAGTTAACCCACTGTTCCTAGGCCGTCATTGCAAATAACAATTTGTTCTTAACTGACTTGCCTAGTTAAATAAAAATCAGAAATGTCTCTTGATCCCATTCCTGGACAAGCTCACTGAGGGGAGTGACTTGCGCACAGACATTGTGGAGACAAATAATTGGTTCCCCATTAATCACGCCATCCCTTCACATGGTTTAAGAATAGGTAAAGACACATTCACATATGAAGACAATGTTCCATTCTGTCCTCTTCAGGGACATGTTTAAAAGACAAGCCTGACCTCTCCCCTCTCTGGGCCCCAAGTGACTGAGCCCCAGCTAAGGGAAAAGTGCAACTGAAAGACACCAGGGTCCAAAGGGATATTTTCTAATGACAAGTATCTCACATAAACATATTATGCTAATAAAACATCTTCATTATCTATGTTACCCAACTAATTCTGATTCATCCGCCACATTAGTTTCGACTGGGAAGTTTCACTTGAACGACCCTCGATGTTGCACTTACAAGTGGGAAACTCAGAGAAAATGTTGTGGTGATTGACCTTTGACCTTCTCAACCAAAATATGACAATAAATCTATTTTTGACAACTACGACATCATCAATATGGATAATGTATCTAGTTTGACCATATTGTCAATGTTAAGCAAGCTTGCTAATTTTATTATTAGCAATGTTATCTATCTTATCAAGCTAGCTGTATCACAACCGGCCGTGATTGGGAGTCCCATAGGGCGGCGAACAAATGGCCGAACGTCGTCCGGGTTTGGCCAGTGTAGGCCGTCATTGTAAATAATAATTTGTTCTTAACTGACGTGCCAAGTTAAATAAAGGTTAAATAAAAAAGCACAAGAATGAAACAGTCGCATTTCCGACATCACAACTAGAAAATAGGAAGTCCCGACGAGCATGTGAACATGGCAAGATAATGTTTTGAGTTGGAGGTGCTGACCGGCGGGTGGGGTTGGCTTTAATTCATGCAATTCTACATCGTTTTACATGAAATCACAGCCTATAGTCTGACACTGACAAACTGAGATCAATGACCTTGTCTTGAATGCAACCAATAGCCACATTTTTTAAGATAAGCTATTGCTCCTTGGTGGCTAGATTATGCTCTCTTGTGTAGCCTGGTATTTTGTTTATTTATTTCTGTACAGCCATAATTATATACATTTGCCAAATGTACTTAAATGTATTAGCTGCAGCACCTTCAGCACCCCTAATTCCCATGGCTATGGACAGGTGACTTCATTATGATGTTATATTCTAGTAGGAAACTGGTTCTGGTTGAGAAGACCAGATAAGATACAGTGCATTCGGAAAGTATTCAGATTAAATTGTTTTTCCACCCTCATCGATATTCACACAACACCCCGTAATGACAAAGCAAAAACAGGTTTTTAGATTTTTTTGCAAATGTATTAAACATTTTAAGCTGATATCACATTTACATAAGTATTTAGACCCTTTACTCAGAACTTTTGTTCAAGCACCTTTGGCAGCGATTACAGCCTCGAGTCTTCTTGGGTATGACGCTACAAACTTGGCACACTTGTATTTGGGGAGTTTCTCCCATTATTCTCTGCAGATCCTCTTAAGCTCTGTCAGGTTGGATGGGGAGCGCTGCTGAATATAGTGTCTCCAAAAATGTTTGATCGGGTTTAAGCCCAGATTCTGGCTAGGCCACTCAAGGATATTCAGAGACTTGTCCTGAAGCCACTCCTGCGTTATCAAAGAGTTCAATCTTGGTTTCATCAGACCGGAGAATCTTGTTTGTCATGGTCTGGGAGTCCTTTTGGTGCCTTTTTTTGGCAAACACCAAGCGGGCTGTCATGTGCCTTTTACTGAAGAGTGGCTTCCATCTGGTCACTCTACCATAAAGGCCTGATTGGTAGAGTGCTGGAGAGATGGTTGTCCTGCTGGAAGGTTCTCCCATCTCTACAGAGGAACTCTGGAACTCTGTCAGAGTGACCATCGGGTTCTTGTTCACCTCCCTGACCAAGGCTCTTCTCCCCCGATTGCTCAGTTTGGCCGGGCGGCCAGCTCTAGGAAGAGTCTTGGTGCTTCCAAACTTCTTCCATTTAAGAATGATGGAAGCCACTGTGTTCTTGGGGACCTTCAATTCTGCAGATGTTTCGGTACCCTTCTCCAGATCTGTGCCTCGACACAATCCTGTCTCGGATCTCTACGGACAATTCCTTTGACCTCATGGCTTGGTTTTTGCTCTGACATGCACTGTTAACTGTGGGACCTTATATAGACAGGTGTGTGCCTTTCCAAATCATGTCCAATCAATTGAATTTACAACCGGTGGACTCCAGTCAAGTTGTAGAAACATCTCAAGGATGATCAATGGAAACAGTCTCATAGCAAAGGGTCTGAATACTTATCTAAGTAAGGTTTTTATGTTTTTTATTTTTAATACCTTTGAAAACATTTCTAAAAAACTTTTCGCTTTGTCATTATGAGCTATTGTGTGTAGATTGAGGAAATAGTTTAATTTAATACTTTTTAAAATAAGGCTGTAATGTAACAAAATGTGGAAAAAGGGAAAGGGTCTGAATACTTTCCGAATGCACTGTATACCAGATTATTTTTTAAATATAACCTTTATTTAACTAGGCAAGTCAGTTAAGAACAAATTCTTATTTACAATGACGGCCTACACCGGCCAAACTCGGACGACACTGGGCCAATTTTGTGCCGCCCTATGGGACTCCCAATCACGGCCGGTTGAGATACAGTCTGAATTCGAACCAGGATTTCTGTAGTGACGCCTCTAGCGCTGAGATGCAGTGTCTTAGATAACCTGGTAAAAACGTCTTCGTTCATGACGACATCGAGACATCATGTGAAATACGTCATATTTTGGTTGTTATCTGGTGAGATAACCAGGTCATTTATGGTCTCTAAAAAGACGTTTGACAAAACAACCTGACCAAATCATGTCATAAGGACGTCAATACACACACACACATACCGTTACCATGGCAGTAATATAAAAAGTCAACTCACTGGATCTTTGTTTTTTCTTGCAGTCCAAGACAAACTGAAATCCTTCCTTAAGAATAAGTACGGCTGTATATATGAGGGGACGTCAAAGGAAGGTGATTCCATCTACCTAGACCAGATCTACACTGAGCTCCATGTGATCGAGGGGGCCTGGGGAGGGGTCAGAGATGAGCATGAGGTCATACATCTGGAATCCAGAACACCAGCCACAGGAGAGACCACTATTGAAGCCAACAACATTTTCAAACCCCGACCTGATCAAAAGAAGCCAATCAGAACAGGGCTTACACTGGGCATCGCTGGCGTGGGAAAGACTGTCTGCGTTCAGAAGTTTATTCACGACTGGGCAGAAGGAAAGGAGAACCAAGACATTGATTTCATCTTTCCACTTCCTTTTTGCCAAATTAATTCTAATATGGGGGGAAAGGACTGCAGTCTGATTGAACTGCTTCATCAATTCTTCAGTGTCATGGGACCGGTGAAGACCCTGGGGGAAGGTTCTAAAGTTCTGTTCATCTTTGATGGTCTGGACGAGAGTCGACTTCCTCTGAACTTCAACAGTAAGGTTCTGACAGACGACACAAAGCCAGCCTCGCTAGACCAACTGATCACAAACCTCATCACAGGAGAGCTCCTCCCCTCTGCTCTCATCTGGATAACGTCCCGACCTGCTGCAGCCAATCAGATCCCTCGTCAACACATCCACCAGTGGACAGAGGTACAAGGGTTCAATGACCCACAGAAGGAGGAGTACTTCAAGAAGAAAATTAGTGATGAGAAACTGGCCAGCAGAATCATCAACCATGTCAAGTCATCAAGGAGCCTCCACATCATGTGCCACATACCAGCGTTCTGTTGGATTTTAGCCACTGTTCTAGAGAAGCTGTTGGATGAAGCAGGGAGTGGAGAGTTGCCCAAAACCCTGACTGAGATGTACTTACACTTCCTGATCTTTCAGACAGACAGGATAAGAGCAAAAAGGAACTCCGTAGAAAGTGACAACATAGTCCTTAAACTTGGCGAGCTGGCATTTCATCAGCTGGAGAAGGGATATCTTATCTTCTATGAGGAAGACCTGACAGAGTGTGGCATTGGAGTCATAAAAGCATCTGTGCACTCAGGTTTGTGCACCGAGATCTTTAAGGTGGAGGGGAGGACCAGTCAGAAGACAGTGTTCAGCTTTGTGCATCTGAGCATCCAGGAGTGTCTTGCTGCTGTTTATGTGTTTCTCACATTCATAAACTGCAATAAAAACCCACTGGTCCAACAGAACTCATTTTTGCGGATATTGCGGAAACACAAACCTATGATGAACTTAGTCAAGAGTGCAGTGGACAAGGCCCTAAAGAGTAAGAATGGACACCTGGACCTGTTCCTCCGTTTCCTTCTGGGCCTCTCACTGGAGTCCAATCAGACTCTCCTACAAGGCCTACTGACACAGACAGGAAGCAGCTCACAGACCAGTGAGGAAATAGTTGAGTACATCAAGATGAAGATCAGGAAGAATCCGTCTCCGGAGAGATGCATCAATCTGTTCCACTGTCTGAGTGAGCTGAGTGACCATTCTCTAGTGAAGGAGATCCAAAGTTACCTGAGCTCAGGAAGTCTCTCAGCAACCAAACTGTCACCTGCACTGTTTTCAGCTCTGGCGTTTGTGTTGCTGTCTTCAAAAGAAGAGCTGGATGTGTTTGACCTGAAGAAATACTTTAGATCAGATGAGGCTCTTCTGAGGATGCTGCCAGTAGTCAAAGCCTCCAGAACAGCCCTGTGAGTAACTGTTAGGACATTTTAAATACAGATCATCAGGAATAAATATTTCAATTAATATATATATACATTTTTATACTGCTATGCTACTTCTCAAATAACATGCTGTAAAACCTCAAATTGTCGATTTTAAACATCTAATTTAGGCTGAATCAATGTAACCTCTCAAACCGATGCTGCAAAGCGCTGGGCACAGCTCTCATCTCCTCACACTTGGAAGAGCTGGACCTGAGTGGCAACGACCTGCAGGATTTAGGAGTGAAGCTACTCTCTGCTGGACTGCAAAGTCCACAATGTAAACTGGTGACACTGAAGTGAGTATTCCTGTACTTGTTCAACAAGTAATAATTATTCATTAGATCAACGTGTTTAGAGGCCAATTTCAGTTTAATTAACTTTCAGATTCAATACTGCAAAACAAAAGTCCTGTAAAACAAACTTTTTAAATCCACATCATTTTCATTTTCTCCAATAATTAATTCAGCAATTCTTTTTTAGCAATATTGTAGCCATGCTGATAGGAATATAACTATTTTAGCAATACTTTAGTTTTCCTCGTTGTTTGTGAGCAACATGGTTTAGAAGTGTCTGAAATAGTTTAGTACTACGTACAGTACCTTATCATAATCCAGAAGTCAATGTGAACATCACATTTTAGACTGAAGTTTAATCCATATCAGCTTTGAGAGAAGAAGCAAAATGCATCTGTCATTTTTGATGTTCATGTGAAATCATGATGCAGGCTGTCAGGCTGTCAGGTCACAGAGGAAGGATGTGCTGCTCTGGCTTCAGCTCTGAGGTCAAACCCCTCCCACCTGAGAGAGCTGGACCTGAGCTACAATGACCCAGGAGACTCAGGAGTGAAGCTGCTCTATGCTATACGGGAGGATCCACACTGTAAACTGGAGAAACTCAAGTATGTAGAGGTTTTGAATCAATCAGTACTCAGTGTAACACAATGTATTCCCTAGTGTGTGTGTGTGTGTGTGTGTGTGTGTGTGTGTGTGTGTGTGTGTGTGTGGTGTGTGTGTGTGTGTGTGTGACTAATTCACTGTCTATTCCTCTGCTTTTCCTACAGTGTGGACCATGGTAGAGGGTGCAGGTTAAAATCAGGGCCCCAAAAATGTGAGTTTTTTGTTTAATGGGCATATGCTGTTTGTGTTGGACCTGGGTTTAAATACATGTGTTCAATTATGTGTTATTTAAATGCTTATTTTCTGTGTATTTTCACAAATAATGTGGCCCTAATCAACTTCTTCTATTGGAAGTACTTTAAAGTATATTTTTTTAATATTCCAGAATACATTATTTCAAATACCAAACAGACCTGGGTCAAATGCATGGGAGTATTTAAATGTTTGTGTAAATACTGTGTATGTTCAAATACATGTTTTCCAAGTGTTTTTTCCCAAATACAGTATATTTCAATCCTGGTCTCCCCCATTTAGATGCATGTGATCTCACACTGGACCCAAACACAGCACACAGAACCCTCTCTCTGTCTGAGGAGAACAGGAAGGTGGAATGGACCTGGAAGGAGCAGCCGTATTCAGATCACCCAGAGAGATTTGAGGACTATGAACAGGTGCTGTGTAGAGAGGGTCTGACTGGGTGCTGTTACTGGGAGGTAGAGTTGAGTGGGAGGGCTTGTATAGCAGTAACATATAAAGGAATCAGCAGGAGAGGAAAGGGTCCTGCCAGTCGGCTTGGAGCCAATGACAAGTCCTGGAATCTGAACAGATTTTATGACAGTTACTCTGCCAGGCACAATTATAAGAGAACCGACATACCTGTCCCCTCGTCCCGCTCCAGCAGAGTAGGAGTGTATCTGGACTGGCCGTCCGGCACTCTGTCCTTCTACAGCGTCTCCTCTGACACACTGACCCACTTGCACACATTCCACTCTACATTCACTGAGCCCGTCTACCCAGGGTTTTATGTAGGGGGTGACACAGGGACTGTGACCCTGTGTCAGGTAAAATAACCTCCTGTGTCCTAGAGGAACACCTGAGTCTTCAGAGAAGTCATACTCCTGTTCAATCACATCTGGGTGACCTGATGGGATATGTTTCACTCTGATCATGACATGAATGAGTAAGTAAACATGAATATACCGTACATCTCTAAAGTTGACTGACCTTGTAACTAGAATCACCTCACTGCTGTAAAAATCTCCCATTTAAAATCTCTAGTTGTTATTGCTTTTCCTTATTGTTTGTAATAAAATTTTCTAGAATGTTCTTATTTTTTTACGTTCTACTTTTAGATACAATAAGCATAGGTGCTGTTGGCGTCTTTAAATATTTGACTAAAGTAGGATACATAGTACATAGCACGGGAGGTTGGTGGCACCTTAACTGGGGAGGACAGGCTCGTGGTAATGACTGGAGAGGAATCCGTTGAATGGTATCAATTAAACTTAATGCCATTCCGTTTACTCCATTCCAGACGTTATTATCAGCCGTCCTCCCCTCAACAGCCTCCACTTGTACATAGACTTATTTGATATTATTGAGAGACTGAGGCACAAGGCAGTGAGCAACAATAGGTTTGTGAATGGACTGTAAGGTGCTAGCATTACAGCACATGAATGGGCAAGGGTAAACATCACTTCATAGGCCTATTAAGTAGTATGCAAGTCCAGATCATTTGTGCATCTAGAAGAAGAGGTAAGAAGTACACTGCAGACCTGGTTTGATTTGGTGTGTGTGTGTGTGTGTGTGTGTGTGTGTGTGTGTGTGTGTGTGTGTGTGTGTGTGTGTGTGTGTGTGTGTGTGTGTGTGTGTGTGTGTGTGTGTGTGTGTGTGTGTGTGTGTGTGGTTAGAGATCAATGCTGTTTCTTCACTGAGATTACTTCGATAGAGTTGGAATGGGAATTCTGGGAGATGAATCAAAGTGAAGGGGCGCAGACTCCCGGCCCGTGCCAGTCGATATGGTGGCGTGGTTAATTCGCCTAAGGAATGTTATCGTCTAGCTAATGATAAACGGTGTTTGCCCTGGTTTTAGCCACGAGCATGCTCCTGCTCACAAAGAAAAATAGTGTTCGACCCGTGGTCTCTAATTCACAGTGGGGGGTGAGGGGTGCCACATAAATCAAACCTATGCCTCAGTCCCACTCTGACAGGACAGGGGAGCCTCAGCAGATTGTGTTGTGGAGATATTCGTGTGTGCGTGCGCGCCGAGGAGAGAGTTCTTCATGTGTAAACTGTGAAACATGACACTAGGTTGTAATTACTTCAAACAAGACACTGTTCGTTTTTGTTTTTGTAATGTGTTTTATTAAATGACAGCATTTTATTAATCTGGATTTCTGCGCTTTGTTCAAAATATATCTAAATAGATAACAAATACCTTGCCAACTGTTAGACTGAAAGAGATATACGGTATAAGGAGAAGTACATTCATATATTGGGCCTATATTATGGATGCATGGTTGCTTGTTGGCACATCTATGATAGGCTACCTCGCTCACTCACAGTCATTAGGAAATTGGCTTCCATCCAATCCAGTCATTGTTCCATATGGATTACCAAGGCATTCCAGCAGACATTCATCCTGAAAGACACTGCCACAACAGACAACGATGACCTCCAGTCACTATGATGGCAGATTGAGTGACACTTATTAATTGTTGGCTATGGCCCACAAAATGAACCACACAACAAGTAATGGGGATATGAACACACAATATGGCTGTGTGCCAAGTCTTCTTGCTTCATCATCTCCACCACGTACGTTTCCATGCTGGTCTGGCTGGCGAGGGAGGAGGGAGAGGGCTTACCAGCGAGCCAAGGCTTTATTCCTGTCGTCGTCTCCTCTGCGCTTTACGCTGATTCCCTAATATCCTTTGTGCCCTGTGCCGTGGATAAGCCCATCCTGCTGAAACATGGCTGTCATGCCTATAAGCCATTCATCGCTTTAAGAATCCATTATGGTCCATCCACAAACATGGACTCAGAGGGCCAGTCTGCACAAGCTCATTTTCCCTGGTATTTACCCCACTGATATGTAACAGAGAACCTCCTATAGATCACAATGGACTACAGGGGCTGTTGCAACACATTTGTGCATGGCCGGTAAATGATCAATGAATATCCTTGGAATATACCTTGTAGTAACTATATTATTACCATTCATGTGTATGTATCTACTGTATGTATATTAGTAAAGTTTCCACCAAGTTAGACATAGACCGTTAGAGAGGTAGTCATACAGTGTTGTGGGAATGAGAACATGTCCAAGGGCATCCTCCCTCAACCTGTACTGATGTCCTCTAAAATAAGCTGGGTGATGCCCCTCTCCTCTCCTCTCTAACCAAAGCCTAACACGCTGCAGCAGTAGACAGCATCAATACATCAAAGTCATGATCTCCCTCTCTATATGTCTACTTATATACCTACCTACCTATCTACCTACCTACCTACCTCCCTATCCACCTACCTACCTCCCTACCTACCTATCCACCTACCTACCTACCTACCCGCCTAGCTACCTACCTACCCACCTACCTACCTCCCTACCTACCCGCCTAGCTACCTACCTACCTACCCACCTGCCTATCTACCTACCTACCTGCCTACCTCCCTATCCACCTACCTACCTACCTATCCGCCTACCTACCTACCTACCTACCCTTCTACCTACCTACCTACCTACCCGCCTACCTACCTACCTACCTACCTATCCGCCTACCTACCTACCTACCTACCTACCCTTCTACCTACCTACCTACCTACCTGCCCATATACCTACCTGCCTACCTACCTACCCACCTACCTACCTACCCGCCTACCTACCTACCTACCTACCTACCCACATACCTACCCACCTACCTACCCGCCTACCTACCTACCTACCCACCTGCCTATCTACCTACCCACCGACCTAACTGCCTGTCTACCTGCCTATCTACCTGCCTGCCTGCCTACCTGCCTGCCTACCTACCCTCCTACCTACCCGACTGCCTGTCTGCCTACCTACCTACCTATCTGCCTGCCTGCCTGCCTGCCTGCCTGCCTACCTGCCGGACGTATTTATTAATAGTGTTTCCTATTCCTCTCCTTGGCTCTCTCGTTCCTCTGGTACTCCTTCTTGACAAACAGGCTCGCAACCACCTACATTAATTCAAGACCCTGCTATTCTCTGTCAAGAGTTCCCCCAACTCATCCTTCATAGAGAATGCTTTGCATAGTGTAAACCGCTTGTCTCCTCTTAGTGTGTGTGTGTATGTGTGTGAGGGTGTGTGTATCCCCCAAATTGCTTAATAACTAATCTCAGAGGAGAGGCAGGCGTGAGGTGAGTAGAGAGTGAGAGAGTTGCTCTCCCTCTCCCCCCTTGTGGAAACAGGCGTATGCTTTTGTCATGGATGCCAGCGCACCATACATATCCCCAGGCCTTCTTCAACAACCCCCACCTCCTCCCTCATTCAGGAACAAGCATGTGTACCCAAGCCAACACTGATTGGCCTCTTATCTGTTGTGAGCGGAGGGAGGGAGGGAGGGAGGCAGTGATTGGAAAAGGCAGCCTGGGGATATGAGGCGACCACATGGTGTCGCGGAGCCAGTCCAGCGAGCAGCCTTCAAAACACACACACACACATTCAGAACAACACACACACAGATGCACACACTGTGCCACACCTGAACAACTAGTATATTAGTACACGCATACTAAAAGTTCAAAAGGGCTGTATAGGAGATGTTCTTTATTTGGGCTGTTGACCATTTTGTCCAATATAAGTTTTCATACAGTATTAACACATAGGCCGGCATGGAGTTACCTTGTTGTGATAAACAGGCTGTGTGTGCGTGAGTGCGTGTGTTTGTGTGTAAAACCCCATAGTACCATTTGAGCCCAGAGAGCAGCCGTCCCGGTCCTGGCCCCAACATGGCCCCTCACTGAGGGCCTCGGTTAGCAGCTGGGGTGCAGGACAGTTTAGGCTCTGACCTAATGCATCTCTAATGTGGCCAGGCACTAATGGGCTAGCTTGGCCTGAGGCCAGTCAGACTGCAGCCAGCTTGTCTTGACCAAAACGCTAAAGAGACGAGCTGAGGTAATTGTTGTCATTCTATAATGCCTGGGGTCAAAAAGCCTATTTCGCCCACCACCACCTTAGCCAGCCTCAGGGTATAGGCAGCAGTGCCAAGATGAGGAGGGTGGTGGTGGGTGGCATTGGTGGCCAGAGGGTTATAGTGGTTCTAATAATGGATGTCTATTCCACTCCTAACCAACACTTCTCTTCAGCCCTTTGTCTCCTTATTCATTCTCTCATGGCAAAATGGTTTTCTATCAACCCTGTAGTACAGTGGAGGCTGGTGAGGGTAGGACGGCTCATAATAATAACTGGAACGTCGCAAATGGAATGGCATCAAGCACATGTGTTTGATGTATTTGATACCATTCCACTGATTCTGCTCCAGCCATTACCAAGAGTCCATCCTCCCCAATTAAGGTTCCACCAGCCTCCTGTGTTAAAGAACCTTAAAGCTCAACTCTGGACCTCGAAGCCAGTTCCAGTGCCTGTTTTCATTGTTCCCCTCTAATCAGGGACTGATTTAGACCTGGGACACCAGGTGTGTGCAATTAAACCAGCAGAAAACCAGCAAGCTCCGGACCTCGTAGGGTAAGAGTGGAGTACCCCTGCTATAGTGGATATTATTCATTTAAATGTTTTTATTTAACCTTTATTTAACTAGACAAGTCAGTTAAAAACAAATTCTTATTTTACAATGACGACCTACCCTGGCCAAACCCTCTAACCCGGAAGACGCTGGGCCAGTTGTGCACCGCCCTATAGGACTCCCGATTACGGCCGGTTGTGATACAGCCCGGGATCGAAACAGGGTCTGTAGTGACACCTCTGCACTGAGATGCAGTACCTTAGACCGCTGCGTCCAGACTACTCTGCAGTAAACCTCTGGTTTACTATTAGACCTTCCATCAACAGTATTGGTATTACTATCAGTGTGTCTGTGGTCTTTGACTAATCCCCCAAACTGATCATCAGTGATCACTGATTCCCACAGTGAATCTAGCATGAGATCAGATATCCCCGATCACTCTGCTGTGGCTTCGGCCATTTTCCCCACCCGTCCCGCTGAGCCACACAGTCTCCTACCGTGAAGACTGTTTAGCTAGATATCCTATCTCTGATGGCCATGAAATCCCCCCTCACAGCTGATCAAAGAGCAAAAGCATGAAGTGGAAATGAATTCACACTCGTGAAACCTTTTAATGAATAGAGACATTCTGCGGAGCGGAGACATAAAGCTGAACTGTCAGCGATTACCTGCTGGAATCAGCCTTCATCAATATCAGGCTAATTACAAAACACTCCTGGCAGGCCGTGAAACCAATCGACCACTGAGACAGATTGGACCGCGGCAGCTATAGATGTCCACAGATATTAGTCTTTTTTAGCAAGGGCCCATAGGGAGACGGGGAGCCTGGCTGTCCTGCTGAGGAGAGGAGAGCTGGCTGGGAGAGCTACATTAAGCTAGCCACCCTCAGACTGAACACAGGGATTCACATCTAATATCTTATTGGGGCTTCAGCCCTGGAGGTTTCTCTAGAGATCTTGACAATGAAATAGTAAACATGATTTAGTATGACAAGATATAACAAGCTATGATATAATGTAATAAAATAAGCTACTATATAAAACAGTATAACATCACACGGTTTACCATTTTGTAAGATAACACATGATATTTGTCAGTCCTTTTAGCCCCTATGCTTCTCTTTTTCTGTTGGACTTTCTGTCTTAGTTATGGGATGTCTCTGTCTGTATGGGTCTGGGTGTGACCATCAGGTGTCTGTGTCCCTGGAGTGGACCAGTGTGGCCCAGTGGCTCCCAGACCAAGCTTGGCTTCCGTCTATCATATGGAACCACTTTGGAGACCCCTCCCGCTCTCTCACTTTCTTGCTCTCTTTCTTGCTCTCTTTCTTTCTCTTTCTTTCTCTCTCTCACTGTCTCTCTCTCTCTCTCTCTTTCTCAGGTTTCCCCCCTGAAACAAACTGAAGGGTTACTTCAGTCCTTTCCCAGGATAAAATAAAGAAGTAGTCTCTTTTTCCTGCTCCCTTTTTTCATTTCAGGTGAGTGTCGAGGTGGAGACAGAGGCAGGGAGTCTCTGCACCGGAGAGAGGGAGCAGCAGGAAGGAAGTCATTACAGCGTTGTGTGGAGAGGGGCGCTGGGGGGCCCTGGGAGCCAGCTGGCGGTGGTTTGGGAGGAAGAGGTGCGCGGGAGGGGGGACCCAGACGGGACAGGGGAAACCTGAGCCCCTGGAAATAGCTGAGAATGCCCTAAGAAAAACTTCGGCCCGCCTCGTCCCACCAACATTTCCCATAATGGTCTCAGCCTGCAAATAGGATGAGTAGTGGTCTCCCCACAGGTTTCCCCATACCCTACACCAGAGACACTGAGAGAGACACTGAGAGAGACAGGACTCATACACATACATGTACGTACACTCAAAAATCACTAATAAAGCAGTTGGGTAACTTTTTTTTCTTTTTCAAGTTGGGACAACTTGTTTTCACAGTGAGCTTATCTTACTTACTGTAACACCTGAAGGATTTCACAATCAGATCAAAAGCATGCATACTTTATGCCCGTGCTGAATCAGACTGGTGCTAGTTGGAATGAAAACCTATCTGGGCAAATAAATATTCAGATATTTGAACATGGAAGTTGAAAGTCAGGGAAATTCCAGTCTGTGCAATGTGGTTGTGTGAGCTTTATGCGACTATATTCATGTTGTTTTCATTTTGCCTGCGGTTGGATGGAGGTTTGGAGAGAAATCTAGCATGTAGTCGCAAATCAATCGTAGTTTATTGCAAAAAAAGATTTGTCTGAAAATAATGCTTCTATCTGACTGCGTGACAGGAGTTTGACTCTACATTCTCCTCAAGTAATCTGTGGCTGCATGGAATATTACACCGATGACAGTCAGTGGGAATTAATTGTTTTCTTCAGTCTTCATGGATCCTTCAACACGATGCGACCAGTTGGTAACCACTCTTTCATCACATAAGTGATTTGGTTGTTGTATTGTCAATAACTAAAATTACAGCTCTCAGAGAGAGAAACCTTTGAGTTGTCCTTGGCTGAACCATTACAACTTTTCCTTTTTTCATTAGGGGAAATGGTTGCAATTAACACAATTAAAAGGAATAATGTCAACTATTAGAGTTAACAATATTGTAGGCCTATGTCGAATAGAGTCTTAGGATTGATATTTGAATTCAATAGATAGATTGACCACTTTTAAACCCTGTTCTCATTGATGAGTTGACAATCTTTCCTTTGATCGATCCCCCTCTCTCTCTCTCCCTCTATAATTACAGTGATTGCACAGACACAAAATGACACGCCACGCTTACAACCTCAAATCACAGCCAGGGTAGGTAGTCCTAGAGACAGGAGTAGTGAAATCATTTTGGGGGAAATCACTGTAAAGAAATCAGCCGTCTGACTGAAAGGCTGCGGCGGCAAATTGAGACTATAGTCAAGGATCCAATCTGGGAGGCATTTTCTCTGTTGATCAGAGGGACCTGGGAACTACTGCTGGGCTCCATAGACATCTGCTCTGGCAATTTCACCACACTGTAGCCTGCAAAGGTTAAACCACTAAAATGTAATATTTGCCTAGAGGGGGTCAAGGCAGAGCAATTACAAGGTACAATCGGCAGGGCTAATCAGCTACTGCGGCGTACAGGGGGGCTGGGCAAATAAGCCCTGATCAGAAGCACTGTTCTCCTTTTCTCCTGTGTCTCTGTTTACTTATTAAACCCTGTTCTCATGTTCAAGGGCCTGAATTGCGCCCCCCCTCCCCCCCATCAGCCCAGCAGGTACGTTTAGCTCCTGACACTTTTAAATGGGACCACACTTCACTGAAAGTCCTGTTAATCAGTATTGGTGCCCTTTGTGGTAGACAGGGGTCTTAAATTACTCTTTTCCAATCTGGCTGGCATTAACACCTATGGTGGAGGATGGGTATTGAGCCTAAGGACTGGAAACAAAGACATGTGGACCAGGAGTAGATCCGTATGTGTATGTACTACATGTACGTAGGGGAGACCGGGGCACAGAGTAACAACGAAATAACTCAAATTAGAAACCAGTTAGAAAGCTGTTACTCAACGTGAAAATGATTGGTTAGTGTATCTACATGCCTATTACATTATTATATTTTGTTGTATTGACAACAAGAAGTTTTGTATTTGTTTTATTATTGACATGTGGAACATCCCCTATGTTTCTAATCATATAGGATTTTTATCAGTAACAATAAGTATTTTCATTGGTGTAGTTGATTACAATTATTCTTGTATTTTCTCACAAGACTCAGATTAGACGCAAATTGTAACATTTGTTACTATTAAACCCCTTACCTAAAATTAAATGGTATTTTATATGGTATTTAGACACATTCACATAGTGATATAACATTTCACTTCTTTACATCAAGTTTCCCAATACAACTAAGATAATACCTTAAAAAATAAACATATTCATACTTTTCAATGCTAAAAGTATCTTATATAAAAATATATAGATTTTTTACCAAAAAGATGAAATTAAAATATTTTTGGTCAATTTTGGGTATTTTCATATATCAGTTTCAAATATCAGTTTCAAATCATAAAATTGTTCAATTGCCCCTAATTTTTACAATTGAAGACAGTGTTCCATTTAACCCTGCAGCCTGTTACGATTAACCCTGCCTACATTTTGACTGCCGCCACTTGTAAACGACTGGTATGTCCTAGAAATGTAGTTACAGTGTGCAATGGTAGCTGAGATATGTGATGTTTGTATAAAAATATTATGAATCTAACTCAAATAATGTTTTCATAAATAAGCAAAAGACGGAAACTGTTAGTTTGTGCCCCGGTCTCCCCTACATGTCAGCTCATTATCACATCACTGAAGGGGGTGGGGGCAATAATCTTTCACTGTTGTTTTCATGCCTACTCTTTGACACCAACATGGTAATGAGTGTGTATCAGCACCAGGATTAATGTATAATACAGTACCACTGTCTGGTGTACAACACTTTTCAACAAGGCTCGGGAACAATTACTGGTAATTAAATATGTGCCAGTTACTGAAAAAGATAATTATGTCCTTGGTGTATAACATCAATTAATTACTTTTATTTCAGCGAGTAGCAAAGCTCTTTAAACAACGGTGCGTGCTGATTCATATAGAGCACATACTTAAAAACTGGCATATTTTGTTAGTTAGTTAGTTAGTATCTATGTGATAGAAATGTGCTCCTAACAGAGAAGAGTAGACCAGAGCCAGAGGCAAATCTTTAACATTATGTAGATTCATTGTAATATTTTCTTAACCATTTTTTGTTTGCCAAAAAAGTTACAAGTAGTTAATTTGTGATGTGTCACATTAGAATGACGTCACTAGTCTAAATGTATTTGTATTTATTTAACTAGGCAAGTCTGTTAAGAACAAATTCTTATTTACAATTTCTTTTTTTTCATGACGGCCTACCCCGGCCAAACCCGGACGACGCTGGGCCAATTGTGCGACGCCCTATGGGACTCCCAATCACGGCCGGTTGTGATACAGCCCGGAATCAAACCAGGGTCTGTAGTGATGCCTCTAGCACTGAGATGCAGTGCTTTACACCGCTGCGCCACTCGGGAGTCAAAGATCTTGTCATCTTATGATCTTGCATACTTATTTGGTCCTTTATTGACCAATCCTCTCCTGGCTTCTCCAGGTGTACTGCACACTACTTGTCATGTGAGCTCCCCATTCATTCCTCTCTATACAGATGACACATTCTACGCTGCAGACTGCCATCCTCTGGTGCTGCCAAGCTGGCAGAGACACAGGACTAACACTGGTCCTATTCACACTCTAACCTCTCCCTCCCTCTCTCCTTCCCCCGTTCCCTTCTTCCCTCCGTCCCACTGTACAGTGGCTGAAGGACCAGTGTGGTTGCTATTTACCATTGACTGAAAAGGATGGTAAAAATGTCTCTCCATCATGAAGACGTACTGAGGCTTGGTCATTGAATACGTACTGTATAAATCCAGGGCATAGGTCATGACCTGAAGCCAGCGCATAAACATTATAGACGTAAGCTAGCACGGCAACACGATTTCAAACTCCATTTCCTCTCTGGTGTGGAGTTGAAACTGCATGTGAGTAATGTCCCTCAAAGCTCCCCATACCTACGCAACCAGGAACTCACATTCTTCTGCAAATATTCCATTTGGATTTCGTAGAACAGAACTAAAGAACCAAAGAGAGGTGAGAATGCATGAATTAACCACAATCTATCTTTGGGCCTGAGGCCTTAATACCTAACTTGAAAATACCTGTGTCCAACCATTAGTAATCTATTCAATCCCCAACCTATAAATGGTTACACAGCAACCCCTCTGAGGCAAAACCCACCAGATTCTCTCTGCTTTCAATCAAACTCTGGTTAATGAGATACAGAGTCACATTCCCTCTCTCCTCATCTCTCTCTCTCCCTTTCACATTTTGTCTCTCTCTCTGTCTCACTCTCTCTCCCTTACATTTTCTCTCTCCCTTTTGCATTTTCTCTCTCTCTCTCCCTTTCACATTTTCTCTCTCTAAATGTGAACATTTCTCTCTCTCACTCTCTCCCTTTCACATTTTCTTTCTCTCTCTCTCTCTCTCTCTCTCTACCTTTCACATTTTCTTTCTCTCTCTCTCTCTCTCTCTCTCTACCTTTCACATTTCTCTCTCTCACTCTCTCCCTTTCACATTTTCTTTTTCTCTCTCTCTCTCTCTCTCTCTCTCTCGCTCTCTCTCTCTACCTTTCACATTTTCTCTCTCTCTGTTTCCTTTGGGTCTCAGAGTATACAGTAATTCTATCTGCCAACTTGCTCTAGCCTCCTGCTCCCATGGTTTAATCCATGCATGTATGCAAATGCACATGTCTCCTCAAACAATCAGCACGTCACTAGTGCATGTGTGAGGCTGCGTTCTTGTGAAGGGTGTGTGTGTGAGTGAATGTGTGTGTTTGAGTCTGTGCATATAGTATGCGCCTGTTTTGGCATGTTTGTACGTGTTTGCGTGTTTGTGCATATATGCGTACTTGTGTGTGTTGAGGACGGACAGTTCTTCATCGGTGTGTGTGTGTGTGTGTGTGTGTGTGTGTGTGTGTGTGTGTGTGTGTGTGCGTGTGTGTGTGTCTCACGCGAGGCCTCGCTCCTTGCGGTCTAAGTATTATTGACAAATCCATCACAGGCAGTGATGCATCGGCTCCTGGCTCGCCCCGCAGGACTCAGGGGCCGTCGCTGACATGCTGTCACCTTGGTAACTGCTGCCCAAGTGAACGGCCTGCTGGGATAGCTGACCTCTGTTGGCGGGCCACTGTGAGGCCGCGGCAGGCGGCGTGTGGCAGGAGATGTCACCGCGACCGGACCCCCTGAGGACGGGCCCTTCACGGTCCCAGCCATCGATCCATCAGCCCAGCCACCTCCATGTCCCCGTCACTGGCTAGACCAAACCAGACCCTCTCTGGGTACATTTATTCCAGTCAAACGTGAGAGAGGGAGGGAGCTGTTTAGCATTTTGGGGCCAGACAGACAGGCAATGGTGGTAGGCTTATAGATTTCAATGATTCATTTGAAACTTTGTTGTGCCCAGTTCAGGGATCCTTAAATTGAGATTGAAGTATTAGGGGTTTTATTTGTTGTGAATTGATTTGGTTTGGTCTGAAGAGTTATCCTGTAACATTTTGATTATTAACCAATAACCACACAGTGAGATCAGATGTCTGTTTATGGAAACTTTTTATTCTCTTGTCTATGTGAAATTGCTGTTGAGAAATGTTTTTTTTTTTGTAAACACTTTTTAAAGAATGCATTTAAAAAATATATATATTTGTTTGGCCCTAGGCAGGCATCTGGATTAGTTCTCATTGTAAAGTATGAACAATATTCCCGAAAGGCGATTTGAAGCGTTATTCATTGGCACTGGCCTGCTGTGGTTGTGGGCGTCAGTTGTTTGGAATGCTCTGTTTTGTGTGGAGCAGCCATCGGACACAAGGTCTGAGGCCGTAGATCGCCTGAACAGCCTCTCTCTGCTGCGTATTGATATGTGAGAACCAAACCACATGTGGTGGTGAGCCTGGCTGAATACGCTACGCTTACTAGTTAAATGACAGCATACCTTGTTTCAAATACTATTTCAAATATCGCAATTACTTTCACATTCGAAGTAAGTTCTGACATATTTTTTTTAAAGACAAGTTGTTTAATATTTTAATGTATTTGGAAATACACTTGGAAAGTATTTGAAATGCTCAAATACACTGACCCAAATAGCCTACACGACCATGCATTTAACCCAGGTATTTGAAAGTCCTGTCAAATACAATTTAGAATACTTTATTTTTATTTTTTATATAACCACTCAAATACTCAAATAAAAGTACTTGTTTTGGGCTGTGTATTTGAAAATACTCAAATACACAGAAAAAGTATTTTAAATACCAGATACTCAAATACACATGTATTTGAACCCAGGTGTGATTGACAGAATAGACATTAAGAACATCTAGAAAGAGATACTAGATGTGATCAACAATCTATTAACTCAGAGCAATAATTCATCAAGTTATATGTTGAAATATGCAGTGGTTTAGTTTGCTTGAGGACCAAAGTGTGCACTGTAGACTTAATGAGTTATCATATTGTGGTTTGAAAATACTAAACACACAATGTCAAGAGATAATCTGCTTGTCCTTATTGAAACTGTCTGGGTTCTTTCCCTTGGTGGACATAGTTAGTTTACACACAGTGAAGTCATCTTATGTGTACCCTATACCTTACAATGCCATCAGACATCCTCTCACCCCCATTAAATCATTTTCCTGAAAAGGAGATGACCTCATCAGAGCTATGATGTCATCCAGATGACTCAGGTCTTTTAGGACTGTGTCACCCTCAACTGTCCCCCTCCCTCCTTAGTGGAGATGTCCAACTCTCTGGAGAGGTTTGGTAAGGAGAGGAGAGGAGAGGAGAGAAGTGGGCAGAGAGGAGAGGAGAGGAGAGGAGAGGAGAGGAGAGGAGAGGAGAAGTGGGCAGAGAGGAGAGTAGGCGAATGACTGGTCAACAGCTGACTTTGATGATAAAGCGCAGAGAACAGAGAAAGAAAGGAGAGATGGAGCTATACAGTAGTTTGGTCTATTGTCGTTTTACTGTATCTTACGATGCTGGTTGAAACTGTAATGGTAAAACTCTGTCTATGGGAGTGGGTATGAGACACACTAAGGTCCCTCCAGACATAGGGGATTTAACTGTGTTGTGCAGAAAGAAGTGAATGAGAGGGTCACCCCACTCTAGCGTAGGCTATCTAACAATAACATCAGGTTGGTCAAACATGCATGTGATTTCAAGTCCTCTGGATTGAAAATATTCCTTAAAAAATCCCCCCAAAATATATTTTTGTATTTTGTGGAAGATAAGAATATACAAAGTCAAATTGGATGAAATGTATAGGCCTACTTTAAATACAATAATCATTTGCACGGGAAAGACTTCCAAAATTGAACGAAATCTCCAGTCTTGAACGAAATCAAATTTACATAAACAAACTAGCCTAAAAATTACATTTAAGGGAAAAACAGTGAGATAAGATCAACTCACGCATCATGACAAACAATTAGGCTCAATTTGCGTATACCTGTTGCAATTTTCAAACAAATGAAAAGTCAGAGAAAGTACATGTTTAAAATGCTGTTATTAATGTCTCGTGCACAGCAGAAGCGCTGTTTTCCCGAAGCGTTCAGGGCAAGAGGTCTGTCTATATGTAGGCTACTGTAACTCTCAGCTAACATTGAGATACATTTAAAATCAGGATTCGCTACATACGAATCCTCACATATGATTTTTTATTAAATGTGTTATCAACGTAGCCTATATGATAAATATAATTTATCTTTAAACAATGACGAAAACAGTTGACTTTCATTGATTAAAACAGTTTACATATTTGAATATAATGCGCACACAAAGACATTCAGAGTTGCCTAATTTGTAAATAATGTTCCCACTTGAAATTCTTGTTTTTATCGTGGTCTTTCCAATATCATCATTATTATTTGTATGCAATACTGTTTTTTTTATTGTAGGAAACAAAATAAAAAGCATCTTCATTTTGCAGAATATTATACCCAGCTATTAATTCCAGCAGATGGCGCTGTAATGTCATAGAAGCTTGGAGAGCCACGTTTACCCCAAAATCCATTTCATACATCAAAGAGATGAATAAAAAAAGAATACATATTTTAAGTTATTTTCATAACATAACGATATTTTCTACTGCAAGAAATTTGACATGAGACAAAACAATCCATAGCAAATACGTGGCTTTGCTGTAGTTTCATGGCTGTATATGAAGTGCATCTTGGAAAAGCGATACACGTTGGTATAATCTTTAGGGAAAACCTGAAGCCTGCACATTATCTAAAGTTGGATTCGCATGTGAATATTTGAAGCTTTACGTGTTTCCTTGTATCAAGTAAAGCACCAGCTTAATAATAATAATACAGCCACTGTTGAACGCATTATAAAGATGAATTTACTATTAATCATTATAATGGTAGGCCTAAGGCAAAACGGATTTAGGCAAAGTTTTTTCTTGACTTAAACGAAACAAATTGAAGCAATCTTTTATCACATTTAAAATGACATGCCATTAATATTCCTGCCAAAGCTTGATAAAGTTTTGTATTTAAACCCACCCGATAGATGTATCCAAAGTTTACTGATAAATCTCAATATGTCAAAAACAGATGCATGCAACAGACCTGATGAGGAAGAGAGTGAGGCGAGTGTCCATTCAAAACCCCAAAATGTCTGTACGCTCGAATATATCAAATCTTACCTCTGTGCAGATGACGTCCTGAATGGCCATACATCAGATGTATAGATGCTGTGGGAGGTTGGCGAGGTTGGTGAATGAAGCCATGCGTGCGTGACTGCGGGTATGTTTGTAATGTAGCAGGATCTCACGCACGGCTCTTCATGGGCTGAAAGTGGGCTACCATAAACCCCGCGGGTTCAACTTGGGTGAGAGACCTTTGCAGGGCAGACCAACGCCGAGTCCTCCTTGATTATTTCACAATGGTCAAGTTGTCTTATCGTATGAAGGGATGAGTATGAAGGGATGAGTGTGACTGGGTGATGTGCACTTTGTCTTCTTTACGGTGCCTGACTTGCAACTGACAAGAGTTGTCAACTGTTCGGCCAGTTACATCTAGCCACTGTATTTTCAGGTTGTTGCATATGTCAACCTATTGCTTTAAACGTGAATCAATACAGCGTCTTCAAACGGAAGAAGGACGCGGACAATACGTTTATAGATCAGCGTCTATTTCATTGTCTTTATGTGTTGATTATTCGTTCATTTTTGTGGGTCACACACGTTTAGCTGCATGTGTTTAGTAGGCCTACATTTTAATGGCATGTCAAATTTAAAAATAAAACATTACATTTGAAGTTACTTTTTTGTATTGTTGACAGGCGGATCAGATACTGAATCATGTTAGTTTAGAGTCCTTAGTTAAACAGACTCTATTCTACCCATCCGCTGTGACCACGAAACCCTGACCTTCACGATTTATAGAAAGGAAACCCCAAGAGTCGCGTCACCGCCATACATATTTTAAAACGTCCTCCTCCATTCTTGCGCGTGAGAATGTCAGGTCAGGTAGGCACGAGGCAGTCGGAATTAGGAATAGGCACCCCGCGTGCAGCACATCATGCCAATCCGTGGAATTCAATCGGTGCTTTGTACGGTCCAATCTCCGGACCCTCGCTGTCAGAAGGCCGAGTGATAAATGATATATAGTAGGCCTATATTCTGTTTATGTGGTTATTATCGTGCTCACCTTTTCCCTTTTCATTTGGATGTAAATACCTGTAAGTGAAGTCCAATAACGTACATGTTATAGGCAGGGATGAGGCCATAAGAAGTTGCAACGTTTATAGAGAGCATATTAACTATTCATACACCTTCATGGCTTTGAATCAGTCACATTAACTGACCCTGTATATAGGTTACTTACGTCTCATGTTCTTCTAATTTCTTATTTGAATTTCTCGTGTGTTTTTGTTCTACCTTATGTTATTTTTAGTACTACATTGATATTGAATACGGCATCGTTGGTTTTAGAGCTTGCAAGAAAGGCATTTCACTGTACTTGTGCATATGACATTAACTTGAAACTAATACAAAATTCTAATAAAAATATGCTACTGATTAGCCTATTTTATAATACATGTGTAATATCATATTTTAGATATTTACAACGCAATGCCTTTGTGCTCAAGTTACTCTTCAAAACAAATTAAATCATAAAATCAATCATCACAATTGTGAACGTTTTTGTTATAATATCATTGGTTACATCATTTTAAGTTGATTAAAGGTTTTATCTTTCACTTTCTGGAGAATAGGATGGTTACCTGCAGGCAATGAAATGCATATAAGGAATATCAATCCAAACCGTTTTAGAGGGAGACACTGGAATCTGTGCCCGCAGAAGGAGAAACAGGAAGTTTCTGTCGTCAAGGGCCATCTCTGATGAAATGGAGCTTCATGTGGAAGTATTGACATAATATAACATACCCATGGGAAGTACCCTATTACAACGCCCATTAGACTTGGCCTACTGAAAAAGAGCTGGGCTAAGGGATTTCAAATATATATATTAGCAATAGAACAAAAGGCCTAAGAAGAAGAAGTTCAGTTTGGAAGGAGACGCATGTGCCATGACTCGTAAGAGATGAGGAATATATAAAATAAATATACATTCGATTTTATCCTCACATCAGTCAAGAGCAGAACATGAGGGGGCTTAGATTTTTTGGTGGGGGAATCTATATCACCGACAGAAGACTACAATTTTCGCAACAGGATATGAACTATAGGCCATCGAGGAAGCCTCCCCATGGAAAACAGCGCCGGTTTAATGCATATTCATGTGGACGGCACGTGGGAGAAGTAGAATATGAGGGAAACGATTGTGGGGGTCAAATTTTGACTGGGATATTACACTTTCAAGGAATTCAAAACACTATACGTGCATGCATAATAGAACCGATGTTGTGAGAAAGAAGCCTAAACTAAACCATATTAAACACTTTAGCATAGTATACTATGACGTAATAACAATGTTGAGATCCTGTAAATGTGTAAGGTGTGCACACAGGCCTACATTATAACATATTAGGCCTATACGTCTAATCGAGTCTAAGAGCATAATCTGAAGAATCAGGCTATTTCTCAATTTGTTGTGTTAGGTTGTTGTTTTTCGTCGTTGTTGTTGATATGTGTCATCCAAATCTTCCTATCAGCAGTCCATAATGTTGCCATTCGTTATGCTAGGCCCATTGTTGCGCCGTGACTGAACGGATTTATTCTGAAGTGCAGAGAAAGTGTTGATATTTGAATAATGAATCCAAAAACACTCAACGTTAATCTGCCACATACTGTAGGCCTAAACTGGGCGCAGAGATGGACTTGCAGACATCTAACCAAATCATAAACGTCGATGAACATTTCTGCTACCACTGAATGGCTTGGTCTGGTGGCGAAACAAATATTCTCTATGAAAACGGCCTTATGCTGAACCCCATTGTGTTGAGAGAATGTCCAAACTGCAGGGCTTTGGGGTGACGGGGGGCCTCCCCTTTAACCCGGGTAACAATTGTTCACGATTTAAAAGAGAAAGTTACGCTGCCATACAGATTCCACAACGAGAAATATCCTTATGCGTTATGGAGACAAAGGACTAGGCCAGGGTATTGCCCACCAGGTTTTGAAGACCCATGGAAATGCTGAGCGAACAGGCTGGCTGGGCGAGAGAGAGTTTGTGCATAAAGCAAATCAAATCCAGTTATGTTATTTTGGAAGTCTTTACATGTCACGCTGTAAAAGAGAAATATTATAATTTTTTATAAATGTGGATACTTTTGAACGCTTCAGACAGATAATACTGCACAAGCACTTTTCCCATGCATGAATGGTAAACGCACAATGCACTAAGTTTGCATAATGGTTACAATTAATGTACTATTAAACAATGCAGGTAATAATCCCTATACTCGACCCATAACGCAGAAACATCGATTCAGATCAAAATCATTTTGCAGACGTGGAAAACATATCACACACGTCATGTGACATATTATCACATTTCGAAGGTGGGCAATACGCCCCAGATGATCAAATATGAAGAATATGGAAAATAATATAGATTTCCTGAAACTATTATATATTGTGTTATATCATAGGATTGAAATTATTGACAACTAATTTTAGTCAATGGGTTATCCCTCTTTACAAATACCAATTCGATTATATTGGGTGCGTTGGTGACGTATATGGATGGACGCGTGTGCTCACAATTATCTTGGCTATTTGAAATATCCAAACGAAACATATTCTTACTTTTTATATGCTTGTCTTAAATTATCCTACTTTTCTTTATAGGCATTTATGGAAATTGCATATTGCAAGTGGCAGCTATCTAATACTACAAAAATATGTTGGTATTATTCAGTTCGAACCAAACTGCATGCGTCTATAGCCACCCATTTCTCTGGGATTTCATGGATTCAATGACCAAATCTACCCGCGTGTCTGACTGCCACTTTTATTAATGAGGACAAAGGAAAGTGATGCATACTTCTTCTATAGCGTTGAATTCAGTTGCTAAGCAACTAGTGTATGGGAAATCATCCGCGAAATTTAAATCTTCGAGCGTGGATAGTGCATTTAGCTGAATAGTCAACTTGCGAAAAAGTTGGAGAGCCGAGTGCATTTCCAAGCTATAGGTTTCGTCCTAATTTCAGTCTTAAGAAATCGAAATAGTTTATATAGGCTACACTGTAGCATCATTTATGGCGTGGCATGCACTATTATGCAAATAGAGATGTAGGCTATCCACAGGCCTATAGGCCTAAGCTGAACCAAAGTCACACAACCAAAACAAACATGCGCAAACCTTGTAGGTATTGCATTCTCGACGCTAATGTCAATTTTACACAACAAAAGCTAATTCAAACATGTTAAAACGCCATTATTGTATCTATTTGTATTCGTTGGCTCCAATGTCCAATTTGATAGGCCTAATCAATGTCCAACTCATTGCCCCAAAGCCTGGTGTCAATGTGAAATCGCAAAGTTATCTTAAGTATTATTTTAAACCATGAAACATCTGTCTACGCCAAGACTACCATACTTTGAGGGTACCATGATATATTTAGACTCGCTATGCATTAGGTCAGCATCATGCTTGTTGTGTTGTTATCACACTAATGACATTTATGTTTCATTTAAATCATCGCAAAAGGATGTTTACAATAATGGGAATTCGGAAGCATTAGGCTATAGTCACTGAAAAACGAGTTGTCCATGCACCCTGCAACGTCCCATGCAAGAGCATATTTACACCATAGGCCTATAAGGAAAACCTAAACAGTGTAGGATACGGTCATCACTTTGCAACTAAAAAGTAGAATATCCAACGCCAAAACTCTAATAACGTAATGACAACAGTGGATAGTGTACAGTGTGTTCACATGCGCATGCATGTGAGTGTGTCGGGAGGAAGAATCTTGACCTTTGTGCATATTTGCAAAATAACAATACTGTTTCTCAAAACATAAATAAGGTCCATGAGATGTATATATGAATACACTGGCGCATGAAAACAATAAGACTAAAATATATAGACTATACTGCTTTCAATCGGATCGTCGTACTCCTATACTGACGTAGGGCGAATGATTCAATATTTGACAAACAATATCAGTAGCAACATCTACCTTTATGTTTGTCTGTAAAACATGACGCACAACTCCGGTGAGATAGGCCTACAGCATTAACCAGAGTTCTGGAATAAGATCGGCAAGATCCCCCACATTGGGCCTACTGCGGAAGTGTCACGCGGTGGATGTAAACAAACGCATAGACCGTACTTTGAAGTGACTAGTAGTCTACGGACTAATTATAGGGCTAGATGATGCAAACGCTACATAATCAATAAAGTTATCGGATGCTGCTGCGATGATGAAGGTGAAGAAGCGAATTAGTTCAAGATAAATATGAATGGTGAATAAATCAAATATACCCCGGTGAAATTGTGAAATATAATTCCCTATGGTGCTCCAATAACATTGACAGTGGAGATGCACAGAGGTTCAGCATTTCATATAACATAGGCCTATTTTTCCTAAATTATAGTATTTTTTTGTAAACTTATGTTATGCAAATCTGTGACAAAAGTAGTTGGAACAAGAACAATCGGCAATTTCTCTGCGTTAACCTTTCTCACATTAAATAATATCACGAATGCATGCCTTGTTTCATAAACAAACGTAGCTAAATATTCAATTCAAATATAAATCTCAAAACACACAATGACGTAATTTCATTCTAACAAATTTATTGGTCTCAATCAGCTCGTAAGGAATCACTACTGAAATTAAATTACAATCAAATTATCACATCAAAATATACCCTTATTACCTAACAACTGTCAATGTCAGCTTATGTTGATTTGTGCTCCTTTTAGAAACGAGAATACAAAAATTAAACATAACAAATGAAGTCAACAATGAAAACAGGAAAGCAAAACATCTTACACAAAGTTCTGGGGGGAAATAAATTACCGTTTGGAATAATTGATATGTATTCCGAATAGAATATTAAAACAAGTCATTTTGATGAAAAATATAAAGTAAATAAGTCAGATCAGCATCTGATCTAATGAATCTATATTGCCGGCTTTACAGAGTCTGTTGTTTATTAAAACCTACCAAAGAATACTGCTTAGAAATGGCAGCATGTATAGTTACATCCACAGCACCCATTCAGTCACACTTGGCAACGGAGAGGAGAAGAATTTCAAATAAGTGCAGCTGAAGATAGTCTTTTCAAATGTCTATTTCTATTTCTTCATTCACGGTGTTCAAGTCCCATGAAAAAAAATCCATTTGAAAAAAAGAGGTGATCTTTTAGATCAGATGGCGAGGACAGTCCTGGTGAGTATATATTTTATCATTAGGCGTGGAGGGCCTCAAAATCCCAATTCCTCTTTGTGAAAATTTAAACCATGCAGTCCTCCCCGCAAAAAATATGTTGGAAGCTTCGTGGATGCCACTCTTCTTCGTATTGATGCTGTTGCAGTTTTTGTTCCTTTGTTAAAGTAGGGGTTTAAAATGTCCCATTTTTAAATATACAAATGCCTGCCTCTTTTGTCTTTCGCAAATCAGATACAGGGTACAGGGGGAATCTTTTTAAAATTCTAATAGGACTACTTGCTTTGAAATTTCCAGTTGGTGTTGTTAATGCGCCAAAATTACCTGATGGAACGAACTTGTAGTCACCCTCTGGTCGGTCGGTTCACTCGGCCCAGTTAAACTTGCATCTTTTAAGTAATCTACTAAAAAATGTCCCTGAAAGAAAGAGCAGAAGGAACCTTTTAGGTTAAGACATTTCAGGGCTTGGAAGAAGGTTATCGGTGCGTTTTGGGGTTGGGTGGAAAAGGGGGGTTTGTTTTGTTCTGGTGAAAAATATATAACACATTTGCAGTCTTATTCCTATTCCATCACAATCACAGTATCAAAAATGTTTTGGCTATCTTGACGATAGTCTGTGTTTTTATCAGTTTTAATTTTATATAAAATATTTTTTAGTCTTGTGTTCTGCTCTATGTCTCACTGAACATTCGTTTGCAGTCCATGGAGGGGGGCGGTGTATCTGCACTCACATTGCCGACCTGCGAGTACACATCCTCCGGCGTCTGTGGCACTCCTGGGGGCGTCATCCGTTTTTCCTTCTGTCTCCTATTGCAAAACCACACTCTAACCACTTCTTTCTCCAGCTGCAAGTTGTCCGCTAGTGAGGTTATCTCTTGGGCCGAGGGTTTGGGGCATTTCAGGAAGTGGCTCTCCAAAGCTCCCTTCACGCTTACTTCGATGGACGTGCGCTTCTTTCGCTTCCTACCTTGTGCGGCTATCTTGTCGATGCTGGTCGGGCTGCCAGTGGTAGAATCCGCCTCCTCCAGCCATTTGTTTAGCAATGGCTTCAGCTTGCACATGTTTTTGAAGCTGAGCTGGAGAGCTTCAAACCGACAAATGGTGGTCTGAGAGAAGACGTTCCCGTACAGGGTGCCCAGGGCCAAGCCCACGTCCGCCTGCGTAAAGCCTAGTTTGATCCGGCGCTGTTTGAACTGCTTGGCGAACTGCTCCAAGTCGTCCGAGGTCGGTGTGTCCTCGTCGGAGTGCTGGTCGTGGCTGTTCACCCCTCCGTGGTGTTGCTGCTGGTGATGCGGATGCTGGTGGTGATGGTGGTGATGGTGGCTGCCGTGGTCCAGCTCTGGGGTGTCCCCCCTTACCAGACCCGGGTGCACCAGGCTCTGGCTCCCTGGTTGACTGAGCATTCCATTCACCGTGAAGCCCCCGGGGTTGGAGTAGATCAGCGACTGCTGCTGCTGCTGTCCCCCGGATATCGAGTTGAGGTGAGCCGCAGTTGTGCTCCCCCAAGCCCCTGCGTGAGTCTGATGAGGACCTAAGTGTGGGGGCCTGTGGTGCAACGCGGTGCCCGTGTGTAGATCGTCTCTGCCCGAGTTGTTTTTCACGTCCTGCTGCTGAGGGCTGCCTGTCATACCGACGGGACTCGACGACCAATGCGATCCGGCTTCGGCTGCTGCTACAGCGGCTGCAGCTGCCGCTGCGGCGGCGTGCGGCAGGGATGTCACCCACTGATGAGCATGGCTCAACATATGTCCTCCGTTGCTCGCTGCCATAGCTCCCTGCATGAAGTCACTCTGTACCATCTTTACTGTGGGGTCTCCCCTGTACCCACCAGACACCGAGGTAACCGCAGCACTGCCCGGCTGCATACCACCGCCTCCAGAGTCAGAATGCACGATCGAGCCGGACGAGAGGATACTATTGCTGGACAGATAGGGGTTGGAAGCCGCGGTGGCCATTCCGTTAACCCTTATGAATATGTTTGTTGATTACCCCCCTCCCTTTTTCAGTTACTTTTTTCGAGCAGGCAAATTGTATCTCATGAATTATTCAAACTTTAAAAGTCTGGGTTGTATTTTGACAAATACCATTGACTTGTTCTGCAAACGCCAGAAGAATAAAAAGGATAGCAAAAATGATTTTAAATCCGTATTTGTTGTGTTTAGAGCATTTATGTATTTCAAATAGAAATGGATAAAATAGCGATGAATAAAAATCCAGGTTCTCAAAAGCAGTTTGAAACCATGTGCAGTCCGTCAAGAAAGTTTTGTCGTATTTAGAACGTCTGAGAGTTCAAATTAAAATACACAGAAAAAATATATTTGCCCCAACAAACTTCTAGTGGTCGAAGAAATGTAACAATTTCTCCACGAAATACAAAGTCCCAGTTTATGTTCCTATTGCAGGGGAGAAAAACACAAGCACTGGCTCCTTGGTTCTTTTGAAATTTAGCCGCTGAGATTTCTCCCTTGTTGCTTTATTCTTTTCTTTCGCTGTTCCTTTTATAGTACTGTAGAGTCTTTCTCTTTGTTCTGTTTTGATGTGTATAAACCTGCCAAACCGCTAACTCCCGCTGAAGTACAATCCAGTATTACAGTGCACGGCGATGGTTGCAAGCCTCTTCTCCCATTCGCTTGTTCGGTCTCTCTCTCTCCCTCTCTTTCTCTTTCTGACAGTTCGCTCAGTCCCTCCCTCAAAGCTCGAGGACACACGAATGTTTACCCTGTGCCAAGCGTGCGCACATCGTCCACGTCTCGCCCCCTTCAAATACGAGGAAGTCGAGTGCAAGACTCCCGTTGATTGGATACCCGGGGTGTGATTGACAGGTCTCGCCAGCCTCGCTTGAGGCGCGTAAACCTCCTTCCGGCCGTTGCAATTGGCTGGTTTTTAATTCAATCCAAATAAATAAATAAATGAGCAAATTAATACAAAATAAAGGAATGAAATAAACCAAAAAATATCTGATGAATGTGTTCGTGAGCAATATGGAGCTATACATGAATTATTGTTTATGTGGGTTCTAAACATATTATAACTTTCATATAAATCAGAATAGATTCAACCTTGTCAAAAACCAGAAAGTGTTTTAAAACTGTTATTTGTGGAAATAGACCTAATGATATATTGGATTTATCTGCATAAAATATGTTTATATTAGCCTAATATGCATAACAGCGATCACCTAAAATAAACTATTGTAATAGGCTTGGTGGAGATGGGGCCTTTTGTACGTTTTGGATGTTGGTGTAGGCCTACAAACGTCATTGTCAATGTGCTTTAGGACAGTAATGCTCTTAGTACCTTCACGTAACCAGACCATTTATTGTGTGCCCTTGAGAATGTTTTGAACAATATGACTAATTGTGTGATGCCATTTCTGTGCCATTTATCCCTAAAACACCATCATATTCAATATTCCTCACGTCTTGCTTGATGGCTGGGCTTTGGTTCCTCGGGAGTTAATGGACAAAGGTTGTGGGGATGCTTCCATGCGGAAACAGAACGCATAGGCAACCTCACTGAACCACAGGGAAAGAGAAAGTGGCAACCAAAACAAGGGTAAATTGAGCAGCCCTTGGGGGATTTGCAGGGGGAAAAGTCTGCCTTTCAAATCTGACTACCACAACCAACTAGTCTACGTTTGGGCCCTATAAAATGCACCTTCTTTTTAGATCACTCCATAACGCAGAAATGAATGAGCCTATGTTAAGTGGACCCCCTCAGCATATGGATTCACCCAGCAGTGTTAATGAATAAATACCATATGTAATATATTGCATCCACTGGCTGAGACGAAGTCACGTTCACGTGAAGCACTAGCAAGGACGCACAAGATTTCAGAGCTACTGCTTGCTTACCGTGTTGGCTACTGTAGAGCAGCTATTGCCAGTATTATTGGCTATTCTTAAAGTTTAGGATAAACCATAACCCTGAACCATGACCTTATGTTCGAGATAGGGTCAGAAAGCAGGGAAAAGTATTACGATGATCCTAACCATCTCATGTTGTTTCCTAATAAAACCCACCGTGCGTGCCAAAGACTGAGCAGAGATTTTATTGCATATGAGCAAAGATAATAGACTGGTGTAGTTTAGCACATAGTGGATGCCAGAGTTCCTTCATTCCCAGTAGATTTCATTTGGACCCGGCTCAAAACCGAGGAAGCCTCGTGGAGTTGTTTACATTGAATACAGGATAGGGCCGGTGCCATGGGGCCGTCCTTTTATTAATATACAGTGAGGATTTCTGTCTAAATTACTGCTATACATTTCAGGTTGCACACTTTCAAAGGGCGGCTAGCGCGGCGGTGAGAAACGTGACACCGGGTAATGGGAAGGAAAAACGTTAACTTCCAAAAGATCACCGAAAAGAGTAAAAAAAATACATTTCTTAAAAAAATGTCCCGGAGTTCAATGCATGCCGCTAAATTCAGTCTCTTTGAAATATGGTGTGCTTATTATTTATTTGTTTATTTTATAAGGTCCCCAAGTTCCCTGCTGGGGAGTTCATTTGTTTTCTATGCAAAAAAGAAAGGGAAAAAAAATCCCCAAGTATAACAAGAGACGAACAGTTAGTGCTGATTTTCATTTGCATAAATTTTCATATATTTTAGTGAAAATAATAGCGGAGCCGAGGAGTGCTCTGCTCAGTTGAGGCAGAGGAAAGAAATCTTAGGGAGCACCGACTCGTAGGAAAGGAGATGGCCATTAATAGATTACAAATATACATGTAAAGCATTTTTCGACTATTCTTGGATATAAGGTAAGTCAAATAATATTTGAATTTCCTATACTATCCATACTGGAAGGAAAAGCAATGTAATGTGAACTAGCCTATACCATACTAAACGTATAGCTTAGCGAATTTCTAAACACGTATTTTAACGCATTTGATGTCATTTTAGCCCATATGTTATGTCACACTGCCGACATAAACATTTCCCACCTCTAACTCTCAGAAAAAACATATATGTTGTTTTTCCCTTTTTGAAACAAAAAATCGATACATGCTTTGTGTTGGCTTTCGCTCCCATGCCTCGCTTTTATAAATAGTGAGCAGACGGTTAAGCGGTGCTGTTTTGTAGTGAATGTCCACTGGAGAAAGTGCAATCAATCAAATTTAAGCAGGATACCCCTTGGTGGAATTCTCTGGAGGAGTCGCATAGGCACCAGTGAATATCAAATCGTTTACATAAATCGATCGCGTGCAGCTGTAGAAAAGTTTGTTTAAAGTTGAGCAACAATAATGACATAACACACGACTTTAAGTGTAATCAACGGACTAGAATGCGTAGGAAAACTGATCGAATGAGAGGCATAGTCTATAGTTTGCTATAGGCTAAGGCTATGACCATATAGACTATTTAGTTCTGGCTTGAGAAATCATGGAGCTATTCCGAAAGCATATGTAGCCTATAGGCAATCCTTAAGATAACTGAAATTAAAACGATTATAGAGATGTACAACAATATTTAGGTTTTCATAAGTCCGCCTGGAATGGTCCTCAAGCAAGTTTGCTTCGAACACAATTGCACGGACATTTTAAAAGTAATAGCAGTTGCTTAACATGCACTATTTTTCTGACTTCATACTTTTTGTGGTCAGCGGCGAATTTCTTCACTTTCCTGCGTTTTTCTCACGGGTTAACAGTGTGTGCCCTCGCTGTTAAAGATGCCGTCTCGCGCAGCCCCGCTAGGACCGTTTGTTTCATTGATGGGGAGGCATTTCTGAACCCAGCCTTTCGGTTGTCATGGTGAGCTGAATAAAAGAGGGAACACTAGTCGCATTAAGCTATATGTTTGTGCACTGGACTCGAGATGAAAGAGCTGTTGAAGCCAGTACCATCTAGCATGCCTATAGCAGAGCCAACAACTCCATCTCCCCTTCTTCTCGGCACCACGGCCATACATGTACAACCATCTTTACATTGCCAACACTCTAGAATGTGACAGACGCTCCCCTCACCTGTGAGCTATTGTGCTTTAGATGTGGAAATTAAATTGAGTTCATTGTTGACTTTAGGTTAGATAAATATTATCTACCAGCAGGTGTCGCGCTTACTCATGATGGCAGGCCAGCCTTGGTGAGTAATAGTCGCATTCTTGTTTTGTTGACTGCGACGCAATTTAAAAAAATACAGATCTGACTTGATAGAATAGAGAAGCTGAATGACACGATATAGGACAATAAAACACAATTATAATAGGAAAGAAACCGACTGTATAATTAAGTAACTGGACTCCAAAGGCTTAACACTAAAATATTGTGCAATTACTAATTAGTGAATTTGTCAATTATATT